>NW_026975187.1:17500-136467 GCF_030014295.1 Loxodonta africana | reverse complement strand
CATAGAGAGATAGTATTAGGTTTTAGGGTCAGGGTCAAGTTCAGGGCTGAGGGTTAGGTTTTGGCTTTGGGGTTCGGGCCTAGGGCTGGGGTCAGGGCTTGGGGTTGGGGTGAGGGTTTCGGGTTAGGATTTAGGTTCCAGGTTTAGGTTCCGGGTCCGAGCCAGGGTCAGGGATCAGGGTCAGGGTCAAGGGTCGGCGGTTGGGGTCGAGTGGGTTAGGGTTTGGGGTTAGCGGTTTATGGTTTCCTTTTGGCGACGTCCCCCCGGGCTCGATGAATAGATGTTTTCAGTGGCCCCTGAAGCGCCTCTCGCTGCGGTCGTTCGTCTCTTGTCCGACGGGGAGTGCACGCATGCCTCTCGGCTTGGTGGAGAAAAACGCCCTCACCCTGTTGGTGCAGTCAAGGGAGGCGGGACTTGTCCCCTCGTGAGGTACTCCTGGCCCAGGCCCGGTCCCACGCGTGAGGGGCCGTTTGGTTGTATGTGGCCGTGGAATGCGCAAGGGTTGCTCCGGTTGGGATAGAAGTGTCTGGGGCCTTCCGTGACCCTGGGTAGTCGTTGGATTCTGGCTCCCCTATGTGCCCCTGCCACGCCACTGTCCGCACCTCCACCACCCACCGTAGTCTTCCGTCTGGCCCTCTTTGCACACGTCAGCACCCCACCCCGGGCCCCAACTCGCTTGATACTCCCGTTCTGCTTTTTCAGCCCCCGACACCTACGGATGCAACGACACAGGCGGGAGTTGTCGGAGATGTCGTGACGGCTCCGTTGGCGCTGTATTCCTGAGTCTGCCAGGAGCCCGGGGACCAATCGCTAATGCTGTCGTGTCTGCGAGTCACGGGGCGGCCGTGCGCGGTTGCTCGCGGCCTACGCTAAATTTTGCTCTGTCCGACGTTGCTCCCCAGAGCTTCGCGGACGGGCCCTCAGCCCCGTTTGTCTAGGACTCTCGTCGCTGCCCCGATTACTTCACTCGGTTGCCCTCCTTCACCCGTATGGACGAGCGCAGCACTGAGTGTTTTTCTCACAGACGATTCAGATCGTCAGATACTTCAGGTCCAGGTCCCATCTGCCCAAGCGAAGTTTCAGCTTCCACGCAGTTTCTGAAGTCGGCCGTTACGGATCTCTCCTTTGTGTCATGTGGTAGTATCCTTTGTCTTGCGTCACGTCCTCCGGTGTCGTGCCAAGTCGGACTGTGCCGCCTTGTGGTGTGTGGTACATCCATAGGATGGAGTAGTATTCAGCGGTGAAAGGATGCCATGAGGGGTTAGAGATTTAGGGTTCAGGCTCTGGGTCACGTTTAGGGTTAGGGCGGTTAGGGTTTGGGTCGTTGGGGTTAAGGTTAAGGGGTGTGGGGGGGCTGGTTTGGGGGGGTTTTGTGTTGGGGGTTTGGTGTTGGGGCGAGGGCGGTTTGGGTTGTGGTTAGGGTGTTGGCCTTGAGCTTAGGGGTCTGGGGCTAGGGTTCGGGGGTTTGGGGTCGGGGCAGGGGTGTTGGGGTTTTGGTTGGGGTTTTGGGGTGTTTAGGGTTGGGGGCTGGAGTGGTTGGGGTTCGGAGTTAGGTGGAGGGTTGATGAAAGTTCCGTTTTAGGTTTAGGGTTGAGGGTTAGGGCTTAGGGCTAGGGCTAGGGTTAGGGGTTATGGGTTGAGGTTAGGGTTAGGGTTAGAGTTAGTGCTCCGGGGGTTGGGTTTAGGGTTACGGGGTTTGAGCTTGGGGTTAGGGGGTTTGGCGGTTTGGCCTTAGGGGGTTGGGGTTGGGGTTAGGGTTAGGGCTTAGGGTCAGGATGCAGGGTCAGAATTCAGGGTCGAGGGTCGGGGTCAGCGGTCAGGCGTCGGGCTCGGGTGCTTAGGGTGTAGGCTCAGGGTTTTAGGGTTAGGCCTTTAGGGTTAGGGTTTTGGGCTTCAGCTTTGGGTCATTGTTAGGGTTAGGGCGGTTAGGGTGAGGGTTGCTGGGCTTAGGATTGGGGGTTGGCTTGGGCTTAGAGCTGGGTGTTGGGACTAGGGCTAGAGGTGTTGTTATTAGCGTTAGCGGGTTGGGTTAGGGGTGTTGGGGAGGGGTTCAGGGCGTTGGGTGGTTAGAGTGCGGGGGTTGGGGGGGTTAGGGTTCAGTGTTAGGTTTTAGGGTCAGGGTCAAGTTCAGGGCTGAGGGTTAGGTTTTGGCTTTGGGGTTCGGCCTAGGGCTGGGGTCAGGGCTTGGGGTTGGGGTGAGGGTTTCGGGTTAGGATTTAGGTTCCAGGTTTAGGTTCCGGGTCCGAGCCAGGGTCAGGGATCAGGGTCAGGGTCAAGGGTCGGCGGTTGGGGTCGAGTGGGTTAGGGTTTGGGGTTAGCGGTTTATGGTTTCCTTTTGGCGACGTCCCCCCGGGCTCGATGAATAGATGTTTTCAGTGGCCCCTGAAGCGCCTCTCGCTGCGGTCGTTCGTCTCTTGTCCGACGGGGAGTGCACGCATGCCTCTCGGCTTGGTGGAGAAAAACGCCCTCACCCTGTTGGTGCAGTCAAGGGAGGCGGGACTTGTCCCCTCGTGAGGTACTCCTGGCCCAGGCCCGGTCCCACGCGTGAGGGGCCGTTTGGTTGTATGTGGCCGTGGAATGCGCAAGGGTTTGCTCCGGTTGGGATAGAAGTGTCTGGGGCCTTCCGTGACCCTGGGTAGTCGTTGGATTCTGGCTCCCCTATGTGCCCCTGCCACGCCACTGTCCGCACCTCCACCACCCACCGTAGTCTTCCGTCTGGCCCTCTTTGCACACGTCAGCACCCCACCCCGGGCCCCAACTCGCTTGATACTCCCGTTCTGCTTTTTCAGCCCCCGACACCTACGGATGCAACGACACAGGCGGGAGTTGTCGGAGATGTCGTGACGGCTCCGTTGGCGCTGTATTCCTGAGTCTGCCAGGAGCCCGGGGACCAATCGCTAATGCTGTCGTGTCTGCGAGTCACGGGGCGGCCGTGCGCGGTTGCTCGCGCCTACGCTAAATTTTGCTCTGTCCGACGTTGCTCCCCAGAGCTTCGCGGACGGGCCCTCAGCCCCGTTTGTCTAGGACTCTCGTCGCTGCCCCGATTACTTCACTCGGTTGCCCTCCTTCACCCGTATGGACGAGCGCAGCACTGAGTGTTTTTCTCACAGACGATTCAGATCGTCAGATACTTCAGGTCCAGGTCCCATCTGCCCAAGCGAAGTTTCAGCTTCCACGCAGTTTCTGAAGTCGGCCGTTACGGATCTCTCCTTTGTGTCATGTGGTAGTATCCTTCGTCTTGCGTCACGTCCTCCGGTGTCGTGCCAAGTGGGACTGTGCCGCCTTGTGGTGTGTGGTACATCCATAGGATGAGTAGTATTCAGCGGTGAAAGGATGCCATGAGGGGTTAGAGATTTAGGGTTCAGGCTCTGGGTCACGTTTAGGGTTAGGGCGGTTAGGGTTTGGGTCGTTGGGGTTAAGGTTAAGGGGTGTGGGGGGGGGCTGGGTTTGGGGGGGTTTTGTGTTGGGGTTTGGTGTTGGGGCGAGGGCGGTTTGGGTTGTGGTTAGGGTGTTGGCCTTGAGCTTAGGGGTCTGGGCTAGGGTTCGGGGGTTTGGGGTCGGGGCAGGGGTGTTGGGGTTTTGGTTGGGGTTTTGGGGTGTTTAGGGTTGGGGGCTGGAGTGGTTGGGGTTCGGAGTTAGGTGGAGGGTTGATGAAAGTTCCGTTTTAGGTTTAGGGTTGAGGGTTAGGGCTTAGGGCTAGGGCTAGGGTTAGGGGTTATGGGTTGAGGTTAGGGTTAGGGTTAGAGTTAGTGCTCCGGGGGTTGGGTTTAGGGTTACGGGGTTTGAGCTTGGGGTTAGGGGGTTTGGCGGTTTGGCCTTAGGGGGTTGGGGTTGGGGTTAGGGTTAGGGCTTAGGGTCAGGATGCAGGGTCAGAATTCAGGGTCGAGGGTCGGGGTCAGCGGTCAGGCGTCGGGCTCGGGTGCTTAGGGTGTAGGCTCAGGGTTTTAGGGTTAGGCCTTTAGGGTTAGGGTTTTGGGCTTCAGGCTTTGGGTCATTGTTAGGGTTAGGGCGGTTAGGGTGAGGGTTGCTGGGCTTAGGATTGGGGGTTGGGCTTGGGCTTAGAGCTGGGTGTTGGGACTAGGGCTAGAGGTGTTGTTATTAGCGTTAGCGGGTTGGGTTAGGGGTGTTGGGGAGGGGTTCAGGGCGTTGGGTGGTTAGAGTGCGGGGGTTGGGGGGGTTAGGGTTCAGTGTTAGGTTTTAGGGTCAGGGTCAAGTTCAGGGCTGAGGGTTAGGTTTTGGCTTTGGGGTTCGGGCCTAGGGCTGGGGTCAGGGCTTGGGGTTGGGGTGAGGGTTTCGGGTTAGGATTTAGGTTCCAGGTTTAGGTTCCGGGTCCGAGCCAGGGTCAGGGATCAGGGTCAGGGTCAAGGGTCGGCGGTTGGGGTCGAGTGGGTTAGGGTTTGGGGGTTAGCGGTTTATGGTTTCCTTTTGGCGACGTCCCCCCGGGCTCGATGAATAGATGTTTTCAGTGGCCCCTGAAGCGCCTCTCGCTGCGGTCGTTCGTCTCTTGTCCGACGGGGAGTGCACGCATGCCTCTCGGCTTGGTGGAGAAAAACGCCCTCACCCTGTTGGTGCAGTCAAGGGAGGCGGGACTTGTCCCCTCGTGAGGTACTCCTGGCCCAGGCCCGGTCCCACGCGTGAGGGGCCGTTTGGTTGTATGTGGCCGTGGAATGCGCAAGGGTTGCTCCGGTTGGGATAGAAGTGTCTGGGGCCTTCCGTGACCCTGGGTAGTCGTTGGATTCTGGCTCCCCTATGTGCCTCTGCCACGCCACTGTCCGCACCTCCACCACCCACCGTAGTCTTCCGTCTGGCCCTCTTTGCACACGTCAGCACCCCACCCCGGGCCCCAACTCGCTTGATACTCCCGTTCTGCTTTTTCAGCCCCCGACACCTACGGATGCAACGACACAGGCGGGAGTTGTCGGAGATGTCGTGACGGCTCCGTTGGCGCTGTATTCCTGAGTCTGCCAGGAGCCCGGGGACCAATCGCTAATGCTGTCGTGTCTGCGAGTCACGGGGCGGCCGTGCGCGGTTGCTCGCGCCTACGCTAAATTTTGCTCTGTCCGACGTTGCTCCCCAGAGCTTCGCGGACGGGCCCTCAGCCCCGTTTGTCTAGGACTCTCGTCGCTGCCCCGATTACTTCACTCGGTTGCCCTCCTTCACCCGTATGGACGAGCGCAGCACTGAGTGTTTTTCTCACAGACGATTCAGATCGTCAGATACTTCAGGTCCAGGTCCCATCTGCCCAAGCGAAGTTTCAGCTTCCACGCAGTTTCTGAAGTCGGCCGTTACGGATCTCTCCTTTGTGTCATGTGGTAGTATCCTTTGTCTTGCGTCACGTCCTCCGGTGTCGTGCCAAGTCGGACTGTGCCGCCTTGTGGTGTGTGGTACATCCATAGGATGGAGTAGTATTCAGCGGTGAAAGGATGCCATGAGGGGTTAGAGATTTAGGGTTCAGGCTCTGGGTCACGTTTAGGGTTAGGGCGGTTAGGGTTTGGGTCGTTGGGGTTAAGGTTAAGGGGTGTGGGGGGGCTGGGTTTGGGGGGGTTTTGTGTTGGGGGTTTGGTGTTGGGGCGAGGGCGGTTTGGGTTGTGGTTAGGGTGTTGGCCTTGAGCTTAGGGGTCTGGGGCTAGGGTTCGGGGGTTTGGGGTCGGGGCAGGGGTGTTGGGGTTTTGGTTGGGGTTTTGGGGTGTTTAGGGTTGGGGGCTGGAGTGGTTGGGGTTCGGAGTTAGGTGGAGGGTTGATGAAAGTTCCGTTTTAGGTTTAGGGTTGAGGGTTAGGGCTTAGGGCTAGGGCTAGGGTTAGGGGTTATGGGTTGAGGTTAGGGTTAGGGTTAGAGTTAGTGCTCCGGGGGTTGGGTTTAGGGTTACGGGGTTTGAGCTTGGGGTTAGGGGGTTTGGCGGTTTGGCCTTAGGGGGTTGGGGTTGGGGTTAGGGTTAGGGCTTAGGGTCAGGATGCAGGGTCAGAATTCAGGGTCGAGGGTCGGGGTCAGCGGTCAGGCGTCGGGCTCGGGTGCTTAGGGTGTAGGCTCAGGGTTTTAGGGTTAGGCCTTTAGGGTTAGGGTTTTGGGCTTCAGGCTTTGGGTCATTGTTAGGGTTAGGGCGGTTAGGGTGAGGGTTGCTGGGCTTAGGATTGGGGGTTGGGCTTGGGCTTAGAGCTGGGTGTTGGGACTAGGGCTAGAGGTGTTGTTATTAGCGTTAGCGGGTTGGGTTAGGGGTGTTGGGGAGGGGTTCAGGGCGTTGGGTGGTTAGAGTGCGGGGGTTGGGGGGGTTAGGGTTCAGTGTTAGGTTTTAGGGTCAGGGTCAAGTTCAGGGCTGAGGGTTAGGTTTTGGCTTTGGGGTTCGGGCCTAGGGCTGGGGTCAGGGCTTGGGGTTGGGGTGAGGGTTTCGGGTTAGGATTTAGGTTCCAGGTTTAGGTTCCGGGTCCGAGCCAGGGTCAGGGATCAGGGTCAGGGTCAAGGGTCGGCGGTTGGGGTCGAGTGGGTTAGGGTTTGGGGGTTAGCGGTTTATGGTTTCCTTTTGGCGACGTCCCCCCGGGCTCGATGAATAGATGTTTTCAGTGGCCCCTGAAGCGCCTCTCGCTGCGGTCGTTCGTCTCTTGTCCGACGGGGAGTGCACGCATGCCTCTCGGCTTGGTGGAGAAAAACGCCCTCACCCTGTTGGTGCAGTCAAGGGAGGCGGGACTTGTCCCCTCGTGAGGTACTCCTGGCCCAGGCCCGGTCCCACGCGTGAGGGGCCGTTTGGTTGTATGTGGCCGTGGAATGCGCAAGGGTTGCTCCGGTTGGGATAGAAGTGTCTGGGGCCTTCCGTGACCCTGGGTAGTCGTTGGATTCTGGCTCCCCTATGTGCCCCTGCCACGCCACTGTCCGCACCTCCACCACCCACCGTAGTCTTCCGTCTGGCCCTCTTTGCACACGTCAGCACCCCACCCCGGGCCCCAACTCGCTTGATACTCCCGTTCTGCTTTTTCAGCCCCCGACACCTACGGATGCAACGACACAGGCGGGAGTTGTCGGAGATGTCGTGACGGCTCCGTTGGCGCTGTATTCCTGAGTCTGCCAGGAGCCCGGGGACCAATCGCTAATGCTGTCGTGTCTGCGAGTCACGGGGCGGCCGTGCGCGGTTGCTCGCGCCTACGCTAAATTTTGCTCTGTCCGACGTTGCTCCCCAGAGCTTCGCGGACGGGCCCTCAGCCCCGTTTGTCTAGGACTCTCGTCGCTGCCCCGATTACTTCACTCGGTTGCCCTCCTTCACCCGTATGGACGAGCGCAGCACTGAGTGTTTTTCTCACAGACGATTCAGATCGTCAGATACTTCAGGTCCAGGTCCCATCTGCCCAAGCGAAGTTTCAGCTTCCACGCAGTTTCTGAAGTCGGCCGTTACGGATCTCTCCTTTGTGTCATGTGGTAGTATCCTTCGTCTTGCGTCACGTCCTCCGGTGTCGTGCCAAGTGGGACTGTGCCGCCTTGTGGTGTGTGGTACATCCATAGGATGGAGTAGTATTCAGCGGTGAAAGGATGCCATGAGGGGTTAGAGATTTAGGGTTCAGGCTCTGGGTCACGTTTAGGGTTAGGGCGGTTAGGGTTTGGGTCGTTGGGGTTAAGGTTAAGGGGTGTGGGGGGGCTGGGTTTGGGGGGGTTTTGTGTTGGGGGTTTGGTGTTGGGGCGAGGGCGGTTTGGGTTGTGGTTAGGGTGTTGGCCTTGAGCTTAGGGGTCTGGGGCTAGGGTTCGGGGGTTTGGGGTCGGGGCAGGGGTGTTGGGGTTTTGGTTGGGGTTTTGGGGTGTTTAGGGTTGGGGGCTGGAGTGGTTGGGGTTCGGAGTTAGGTGGAGGGTTGATGAAAGTTCCGTTTTAGGTTTAGGGTTGAGGGTTAGGGCTTAGGGCTAGGGCTAGGGTTAGGGGTTATGGGTTGAGGTTAGGGTTAGGGTTAGAGTTAGTGCTCCGGGGGTTGGGTTTAGGGTTACGGGGTTTGAGCTTGGGGTTAGGGGGTTTGGCGGTTTGGCCTTAGGGGGTTGGGGTTGGGGTTAGGGTTAGGGCTTAGGGTCAGGATGCAGGGTCAGAATTCAGGGTCGAGGGTCGGGGTCAGCGGTCAGGCGTCGGGCTCGGGTGCTTAGGGTGTAGGCTCAGGGTTTTAGGGTTAGGCCTTTAGGGTTAGGGTTTTGGGCTTCAGGCTTTGGGTCATTGTTAGGGTTAGGGCGGTTAGGGTGAGGGTTGCTGGGCTTAGGATTGGGGGTTGGGCTTGGGCTTAGAGCTGGGTGTTGGGACTAGGGCTAGAGGTGTTGTTATTAGCGTTAGCGGGTTGGGTTAGGGGTGTTGGGGAGGGGTTCAGGGCGTTGGGTGGTTAGAGTGCGGGGGTTGGGGGGGTTAGGGTTCAGTGTTAGGTTTTAGGGTCAGGGTCAAGTTCAGGGCTGAGGGTTAGGTTTTGGCTTTGGGGTTCGGGCCTAGGGCTGGGGTCAGGGCTTGGGGTTGGGGTGAGGGTTTCGGGTTAGGATTTAGGTTCCAGGTTTAGGTTCCGGGTCCGAGCCAGGGTCAGGGATCAGGGTCAGGGTCAAGGGTCGGCGGTTGGGGTCGAGTGGGTTAGGGTTTGGGGGTTAGCGGTTTATGGTTTCCTTTTGGCGACGTCCCCCCGGGCTCGATGAATAGATGTTTTCAGTGGCCCCTGAAGCGCCTCTCGCTGCGGTCGTTCGTCTCTTGTCCGACGGGGAGTGCACGCATGCCTCTCGGCTTGGTGGAGAAAAACGCCCTCACCCTGTTGGTGCAGTCAAGGGAGGCGGGACTTGTCCCCTCGTGAGGTACTCCTGGCCCAGGCCCGGTCCCACGCGTGAGGGGCCGTTTGGTTGTATGTGGCCGTGGAATGCGCAAGGGTTGCTCCGGTTGGGATAGAAGTGTCTGGGGCCTTCCGTGACCCTGGGTAGTCGTTGGATTCTGGCTCCCCTATGTGCCCCTGCCACGCCACTGTCCGCACCTCCACCACCCACCGTAGTCTTCCGTCTGGCCCTCTTTGCACACGTCAGCACCCCACCCCGGGCCCCAACTCGCTTGATACTCCCGTTCTGCTTTTTCAGCCCCCGACACCTACGGATGCAACGACACAGGCGGGAGTTGTCGGAGATGTCGTGACGGCTCCGTTGGCGCTGTATTCCTGAGTCTGCCAGGAGCCCGGGGACCAATCGCTAATGCTGTCGTGTCTGCGAGTCACGGGGCGGCCGTGCGCGGTTGCTCGCGCCTACGCTAAATTTTGCTCTGTCCGACGTTGCTCCCCAGAGCTTCGCGGACGGGCCCTCAGCCCCGTTTGTCTAGGACTCTCGTCGCTGCCCCGATTACTTCACTCGGTTGCCCTCCTTCACCCGTATGGACGAGCGCAGCACTGAGTGTTTTTCTCACAGACGATTCAGATCGTCAGATACTTCAGGTCCAGGTCCCATCTGCCCAAGCGAAGTTTCAGCTTCCACGCAGTTTCTGAAGTCGGCCGTTACGGATCTCTCCTTTGTGTCATGTGGTAGTATCCTTTGTCTTGCGTCACGTCCTCCGGTGTCGTGCCAAGTGGGACTGTGCCGCCTTGTGGTGTGTGGTACATCCATAGGATGGAGTAGTATTCAGCGGTGAAAGGATGCCATGAGGGGTTAGAGATTTAGGGTTCAGGCTCTGGGTCACGTTTAGGGTTAGGGCGGTTAGGGTTTGGGTCGTTGGGGTTAAGGTTAAGGGGTGTGGGGGGGCTGGGTTTGGGGGGGTTTTGTGTTGGGGGTTTGGTGTTGGGGCGAGGGCGGTTTGGGTTGTGGTTAGGGTGTTGGCCTTGAGCTTAGGGGTCTGGGGCTAGGGTTCGGGGGTTTGGGGTCGGGGCAGGGGTGTTGGGGTTTTGGTTGGGGTTTTGGGGTGTTTAGGGTTGGGGGCTGGAGTGGTTGGGGTTCGGAGTTAGGTGGAGGGTTGATGAAAGTTCCGTTTTAGGTTTAGGGTTGAGGGTTAGGGCTTAGGGCTAGGGCTAGGGTTAGGGGTTATGGGTTGAGGTTAGGGTTAGGGTTAGAGTTAGTGCTCCGGGGGTTGGGTTTAGGGTTACGGGGTTTGAGCTTGGGGTTAGGGGGTTTGGCGGTTTGGCCTTAGGGGGTTGGGGTTGGGGTTAGGGTTAGGGCTTAGGGTCAGGATGCAGGGTCAGAATTCAGGGTCGAGGGTCGGGGTCAGCGGTCAGGCATCGGGCTCGGGTGCTTAGGGTGTAGGCTCAGGGTTTTAGGGTTAGGCCTTTAGGGTTAGGGTTTTGGGCTTCAGGCTTTGGGTCATTGTTAGGGTTAGGGCGGTTAGGGTGAGGGTTGCTGGGCTTAGGATTGGGGGTTGGGCTTGGGCTTAGAGCTGGGTGTTGGGACTAGGGCTAGAGGTGTTGTTATTAGCGTTAGCGGGTTGGGTTAGGGGTGTTGGGGAGGGGTTCAGGGCGTTGGGTGGTTAGAGTGCGGGGGTTGGGGGGGTTAGGGTTCAGTGTTAGGTTTTAGGGTCAGGGTCAAGTTCAGGGCTGAGGGTTAGGTTTTGGCTTTGGGGTTCGGGCCTAGGGCTGGGGTCAGGGCTTGGGGTTGGGGTGAGGGTTTCGGGTTAGGATTTAGGTTCCAGGTTTAGGTTCCGGGTCCGAGCCAGGGTCAGGGATCAGGGTCAGGGTCAAGGGTCGGCGGTTGGGGTCGAGTGGGTTAGGGTTTGGGGGTTAGCGGTTTATGGTTTCCTTTTGGCGACGTCCCCCCGGGCTCGATGAATAGATGTTTTCAGTGGCCCCTGAAGCGCCTCTCGCTGCGGTCGTTCGTCTCTTGTCCGACGGGGAGTGCACGCATGCCTCTCGGCTTGGTGGAGAAAAACGCCCTCACCCTGTTGGTGCAGTCAAGGGAGGCGGGACTTGTCCCCTCGTGAGGTACTCCTGGCCCAGGCCCGGTCCCACGCGTGAGGGGCCGTTTGGTTGTATGTGGCCGTGGAATGCGCAAGGGTTGCTCCGGTTGGGATAGAAGTGTCTGGGGCCTTCCGTGACCCTGGGTAGTCGTTGGATTCTGGCTCCCCTATGTGCCCCTGCCACGCCACTGTCCGCACCTCCACCACCCACCGTAGTCTTCCGTCTGGCCCTCTTTGCACACGTCAGCACCCCACCCCGGGCCCCAACTCGCTTGATACTCCCGTTCTGCTTTTTCAGCCCCCGACACCTACGGATGCAACGACACAGGCGGGAGTTGTCGGAGATGTCGTGACGGCTCCGTTGGCGCTGTATTCCTGAGTCTGCCAGGAGCCCGGGGACCAATCGCTAATGCTGTCGTGTCTGCGAGTCACGGGGCGGCCGTGCGCGGTTGCTCGCGCCTACGCTAAATTTTGCTCTGTCCGACGTTGCTCCCCAGAGCTTCGCGGACGGGCCCTCAGCCCCGTTTGTCTAGGACTCTCGTCGCTGCCCCGATTACTTCACTCGGTTGCCCTCCTTCACCCGTATGGACGAGCGCAGCACTGAGTGTTTTTCTCACAGACGATTCAGATCGTCAGATACTTCAGGTCCAGGTCCCATCTGCCCAAGCGAAGTTTCAGCTTCCACGCAGTTTCTGAAGTCGGCCGTTACGGATCTCTCCTTTGTGTCATGTGGTAGTATCCTTTGTCTTGCGTCACGTCCTCCGGTGTCGTGCCAAGTGGGACTGTGCCGCCTTGTGGTGTGTGGTACATCCATAGGATGGAGTAGTATTCAGCGGTGAAAGGATGCCATGAGGGGTTAGAGATTTAGGGTTCAGGCTCTGGGTCACGTTTAGGGTTAGGGCGGTTAGGGTTTGGGTCGTTGGGGTTAAGGTTAAGGGGTGTGGGGGGGCTGGGTTTGGGGGGGTTTTGTGTTGGGGGTTTGGTGTTGGGGCGAGGGCGGTTTGGGTTGTGGTTAGGGTGTTGGCCTTGAGCTTAGGGGTCTGGGGCTAGGGTTCGGGGGTTTGGGGTCGGGGCAGGGGTGTTGGGGTTTTGGTTGGGGTTTTGGGGTGTTTAGGGTTGGGGGCTGGAGTGGTTGGGGTTCGGAGTTAGGTGGAGGGTTGATGAAAGTTCCGTTTTAGGTTTAGGGTTGAGGGTTAGGGCTTAGGGCTAGGGCTAGGGTTAGGGGTTATGGGTTGAGGTTAGGGTTAGGGTTAGAGTTAGTGCTCCGGGGGTTGGGTTTAGGGTTACGGGGTTTGAGCTTGGGGTTAGGGGGTTTGGCGGTTTGGCCTTAGGGGGTTGGGGTTGGGGTTAGGGTTAGGGCTTAGGGTCAGGATGCAGGGTCAGAATTCAGGGTCGAGGGTCGGGGTCAGCGGTCAGGCGTCGGGCTCGGGTGCTTAGGGTGTAGGCTCAGGGTTTTAGGGTTAGGCCTTTAGGGTTAGGGTTTTGGGCTTCAGGCTTTGGGTCATTGTTAGGGTTAGGGCGGTTAGGGTGAGGGTTGCTGGGCTTAGGATTGGGGGTTGGGCTTGGGCTTAGAGCTGGGTGTTGGGACTAGGGCTAGAGGTGTTGTTATTAGCGTTAGCGGGTTGGGTTAGGGGTGTTGGGGAGGGGTTCAGGGCGTTGGGTGGTTAGAGTGCGGGGGTTGGGGGGGTTAGGGTTCAGTGTTAGGTTTTAGGGTCAGGGTCAAGTTCAGGGCTGAGGGTTAGGTTTTGGCTTTGGGGTTCGGGCCTAGGGCTGGGGTCAGGGCTTGGGGTTGGGGTGAGGGTTTCGGGTTAGGATTTAGGTTCCAGGTTTAGGTTCTGGGTCCGAGCCAGGGTCAGGGATCAGGGTCAGGGTCAAGGGTCGGCGGTTGGGGTCGAGTAGGTTAGGGTTTGGGGGTTAGCGGTTTATGGTTTCCTTTTGGCGACGTCCCCCCGGGCTCGATGAATAGATGTTTTCAGTGGCCCCTGAAGCGCCTCTCGCTGCGGTCGTTCGTCTCTTGTCCGACGGGGAGTGCACGCATGCCTCTCGGCTTGGTGGAGAAAAACGCCCTCACCCTGTTGGTGCAGTCAAGGGAGGCGGGACTTGTCCCCTCGTGAGGTACTCCTGGCCCAGGCCCGGTCCCACGCGTGAGGGGCCGTTTGGTTGTATGTGGCCGTGGAATGCGCAAGGGTTGCTCCGGTTGGGATAGAAGTGTCTGGGGCCTTCCGTGACCCTGGGTAGTCGTTGGATTCTGGCTCCCCTATGTGCCTCTGCCACGCCACTGTCCGCACCTCCACCACCCACCGTAGTCTTCCGTCTGGCCCTCTTTGCACACGTCAGCACCCCACCCCGGGCCCCAACTCGCTTGATACTCCCGTTCTGCTTTTTCAGCCCCCGACACCTACGGATGCAACGACACAGGCGGGAGTTGTCGGAGATGTCGTGACGGCTCCGTTGGCGCTGTATTCCTGAGTCTGCCAGGAGCCCGGGGACCAATCGCTAATGCTGTCGTGTCTGCGAGTCACGGGGCGGCCGTGCGCGGTTGCTCGCGCCTACGCTAAATTTTGCTCTGTCCGACGTTGCTCCCCAGAGCTTCGCGGACGGGCCCTCAGCCCCGTTTGTCTAGGACTCTCGTCGCTGCCCCGATTACTTCACTCGGTTGCCCTCCTTCACCCGTATGGACGAGCGCAGCACTGAGTGTTTTTCTCACAGACGATTCAGATCGTCAGATACTTCAGGTCCAGGTCCCATCTGCCCAAGCGAAGTTTCAGCTTCCACGCAGTTTCTGAAGTCGGCCGTTACGGATCTCTCCTTTGTGTCATGTGGTAGTATCCTTTGTCTTGCGTCACGTCCTCCGGTGTCGTGCCAAGTCGGACTGTGCCGCCTTGTGGTGTGTGGTACATCCATAGGATGGAGTAGTATTCAGCGGTGAAAGGATGCCATGAGGGGTTAGAGATTTAGGGTTCAGGCTCTGGGTCACGTTTAGGGTTAGGGCGGTTAGGGTTTGGGTCGTTGGGGTTAAGGTTAAGGGGTGTGGGGGGGGCTGGGTTTGGGGGGGTTTTGTGTTGGGGGTTTGGTGTTGGGGCGAGGGCGGTTTGGGTTGTGGTTAGGGTGTTGGCCTTGAGCTTAGGGGTCTGGGGCTAGGGTTCGGGGGTTTGGGGTCGGGGCAGGGGTGTTGGGGTTTTGGTTGGGGTTTTGGGGTGTTTAGGGTTGGGGGCTGGAGTGGTTGGGGTTCGGAGTTAGGTGGAGGGTTGATGAAAGTTCCGTTTTAGGTTTAGGGTTGAGGGTTAGGGCTTAGGGCTAGGGCTAGGGTTAGGGGTTATGGGTTGAGGTTAGGGTTAGGGTTAGAGTTAGTGCTCCGGGGGTTGGGTTTAGGGTTACGGGGTTTGAGCTTGGGGTTAGGGGGTTTGGCGGTTTGGCCTTAGGGGGTTGGGGTTGGGGTTAGGGTTAGGGCTTAGGGTCAGGATGCAGGGTCAGAATTCAGGGTCGAGGGTCGGGGTCAGCGGTCAGGCGTCGGGCTCGGGTGCTTAGGGTGTAGGCTCAGGGTTTTAGGGTTAGGCCTTTAGGGTTAGGGTTTTGGGCTTCAGGCTTTGGGTCATTGTTAGGGTTAGGGCGGTTAGGGTGAGGGTTGCTGGGCTTAGGATTGGGGGTTGGGCTTGGGCTTAGAGCTGGGTGTTGGGACTAGGGCTAGAGGTGTTGTTATTAGCGTTAGCGGGTTGGGTTAGGGGTGTTGGGGAGGGGTTCAGGGCGTTGGGTGGTTAGAGTGCGGGGGTTGGGGGGGTTAGGGTTCAGTGTTAGGTTTTAGGGTCAGGGTCAAGTTCAGGGCTGAGGGTTAGGTTTTGGCTTTGGGGTTCGGGCCTAGGGCTGGGGTCAGGGCTTGGGGTTGGGGTGAGGGTTTCGGGTTAGGATTTAGGTTCCAGGTTTAGGTTCCGGGTCCGAGCCAGGGTCAGGGATCAGGGTCAGGGTCAAGGGTCGGCGGTTGGGGTCGAGTAGGTTAGGGTTTGGGGGTTAGCGGTTTATGGTTTCCTTTTGGCGACGTCCCCCCGGGCTCGATGAATAGATGTTTTCAGTGGCCCCTGAAGCGCCTCTCGCTGCGGTCGTTCGTCTCTTGTCCGACGGGGAGTGCACGCATGCCTCTCGGCTTGGTGGAGAAAAACGCCCTCACCCTGTTGGTGCAGTCAAGGGAGGCGGGACTTGTCCCCTCGTGAGGTACTCCTGGCCCAGGCCCGGTCCCACGCGTGAGGGGCCGTTTGGTTGTATGTGGCCGTGGAATGCGCAAGGGTTGCTCCGGTTGGGATAGAAGTGTCTGGGGCCTTCCGTGACCCTGGGTAGTCGTTGGATTCTGGCTCCCCTATGTGCCTCTGCCACGCCACTGTCCGCACCTCCACCACCCACCGTAGTCTTCCGTCTGGCCCTCTTTGCACACGTCAGCACCCCACCCCGGGCCCCAACTCGCTTGATACTCCCGTTCTGCTTTTTCAGCCCCCGACACCTACGGATGCAACGACACAGGCGGGAGTTGTCGGAGATGTCGTGACGGCTCCGTTGGCGCTGTATTCCTGAGTCTGCCAGGAGCCCGGGGACCAATCGCTAATGCTGTCGTGTCTGCGAGTCACGGGGCGGCCGTGCGCGGTTGCTCGCGCCTACGCTAAATTTTGCTCTGTCCGACGTTGCTCCCCAGAGCTTCGCGGACGGGCCCTCAGCCCCGTTTGTCTAGGACTCTCGTCGCTGCCCCGATTACTTCACTCGGTTGCCCTCCTTCACCCGTATGGACGAGCGCAGCACTGAGTGTTTTTCTCACAGACGATTCAGATCGTCAGATACTTCAGGTCCAGGTCCCATCTGCCCAAGCGAAGTTTCAGCTTCCACGCAGTTTCTGAAGTCGGCCGTTACGGATCTCTCCTTTGTGTCATGTGGTAGTATCCTTTGTCTTGCGTCACGTCCTCCGGTGTCGTGCCAAGTGGGACTGTGCCGCCTTGTGGTGTGTGGTACATCCATAGGATGGAGTAGTATTCAGCGGTGAAAGGATGCCATGAGGGGTTAGAGATTTAGGGTTCAGGCTCTGGGTCACGTTTAGGGTTAGGGCGGTTAGGGTTTGGGTCGTTGGGGTTAAGGTTAAGGGGTGTGGGGGGGGCTGGGTTTGGGGGGGTTTTGTGTTGGGGGTTTGGTGTTGGGGCGAGGGCGGTTTGGGTTGTGGTTAGGGTGTTGGCCTTGAGCTTAGGGGTCTGGGGCTAGGGTTCGGGGGTTTGGGGTCGGGGCAGGGGTGTTGGGGTTTTGGTTGGGGTTTTGGGGTGTTTAGGGTTGGGGGCTGGAGTGGTTGGGGTTCGGAGTTAGGTGGAGGGTTGATGAAAGTTCCGTTTTAGGTTTAGGGTTGAGGGTTAGGGCTTAGGGCTAGGGCTAGGGTTAGGGGTTATGGGTTGAGGTTAGGGTTAGGGTTAGAGTTAGTGCTCCGGGGGTTGGGTTTAGGGTTACGGGGTTTGAGCTTGGGGTTAGGGGGTTTGGCGGTTTGGCCTTAGGGGGTTGGGGTTGGGGTTAGGGTTAGGGCTTAGGGTCAGGATGCAGGGTCAGAATTCAGGGTCGAGGGTCGGGGTCAGCGGTCAGGCGTCGGGCTCGGGTGCTTAGGGTGTAGGCTCAGGGTTTTAGGGTTAGGCCTTTAGGGTTAGGGTTTTGGGCTTCAGGCTTTGGGTCATTGTTAGGGTTAGGGCGGTTAGGGTGAGGGTTGCTGGGCTTAGGATTGGGGGTTGGGCTTGGGCTTAGAGCTGGGTGTTGGGACTAGGGCTAGAGGTGTTGTTATTAGCGTTAGCGGGTTGGGTTAGGGGTGTTGGGGAGGGGTTCAGGGCGTTGGGTGGTTAGAGTGCGGGGGTTGGGGGGGTTAGGGTTCAGTGTTAGGTTTTAGGGTCAGGGTCAAGTTCAGGGCTGAGGGTTAGGTTTTGGCTTTGGGGTTCGGGCCTAGGGCTGGGGTCAGGGCTTGGGGTTGGGGTGAGGGTTTCGGGTTAGGATTTAGGTTCCAGGTTTAGGTTCCGGGTCCGAGCCAGGGTCAGGGATCAGGGTCAGGGTCAAGGGTCGGCGGTTGGGGTCGAGTGGGTTAGGGTTTGGGGGTTAGCGGTTTATGGTTTCCTTTTGGCGACGTCCCCCCGGGCTCGATGAATAGATGTTTTCAGTGGCCCCTGAAGCGCCTCTCGCTGCGGTCGTTCGTCTCTTGTCCGACGGGGAGTGCACGCATGCCTCTCGGCTTGGTGGAGAAAAACGCCCTCACCCTGTTGGTGCAGTCAAGGGAGGCGGGACTTGTCCCCTCGTGAGGTACTCCTGGCCCAGGCCCGGTCCCACGCGTGAGGGGCCGTTTGGTTGTATGTGGCCGTGGAATGCGCAAGGGTTGCTCCGGTTGGGATAGAAGTGTCTGGGGCCTTCCGTGACCCTGGGTAGTCGTTGGATTCTGGCTCCCCTATGTGCCTCTGCCACGCCACTGTCCGCACCTCCACCACCCACCGTAGTCTTCCGTCTGGCCCTCTTTGCACACGTCAGCACCCCACCCCGGGCCCCAACTCGCTTGATACTCCCGTTCTGCTTTTTCAGCCCCCGACACCTACGGATGCAACGACACAGGCGGGAGTTGTCGGAGATGTCGTGACGGCTCCGTTGGCGCTGTATTCCTGAGTCTGCCAGGAGCCCGGGGACCAATCGCTAATGCTGTCGTGTCTGCGAGTCACGGGGCGGCCGTGCGCGGTTGCTCGCGCCTACGCTAAATTTTGCTCTGTCCGACGTTGCTCCCCAGAGCTTCGCGGACGGGCCCTCAGCCCCGTTTGTCTAGGACTCTCGTCGCTGCCCCGATTACTTCACTCGGTTGCCCTCCTTCACCCGTATGGACGAGCGCAGCACTGAGTGTTTTTCTCACAGACGATTCAGATCGTCAGATACTTCAGGTCCAGGTCCCATCTGCCCAAGCGAAGTTTCAGCTTCCACGCAGTTTCTGAAGTCGGCCGTTACGGATCTCTCCTTTGTGTCATGTGGTAGTATCCTTTGTCTTGCGTCACGTCCTCCGGTGTCGTGCCAAGTCGGACTGTGCCGCCTTGTGGTGTGTGGTACATCCATAGGATGGAGTAGTATTCAGCGGTGAAAGGATGCCATGAGGGGTTAGAGATTTAGGGTTCAGGCTCTGGGTCACGTTTAGGGTTAGGGCGGTTAGGGTTTGGGTCGTTGGGGTTAAGGTTAAGGGGTGTGGGGGGGGCTGGGTTTGGGGGGGTTTTGTGTTGGGGGTTTGGTGTTGGGGCGAGGGCGGTTTGGGTTGTGGTTAGGGTGTTGGCCTTGAGCTTAGGGGTCTGGGGCTAGGGTTCGGGGGTTTGGGGTCGGGGCAGGGGTGTTGGGGTTTTGGTTGGGGTTTTGGGGTGTTTAGGGTTGGGGGCTGGAGTGGTTGGGGTTCGGAGTTAGGTGGAGGGTTGATGAAAGTTCCGTTTTAGGTTTAGGGTTGAGGGTTAGGGCTTAGGGCTAGGGCTAGGGTTAGGGGTTATGGGTTGAGGTTAGGGTTAGGGTTAGAGTTAGTGCTCCGGGGGTTGGGTTTAGGGTTACGGGGTTTGAGCTTGGGGTTAGGGGGTTTGGCGGTTTGGCCTTAGGGGGTTGGGGTTGGGGTTAGGGTTAGGGCTTAGGGTCAGGATGCAGGGTCAGAATTCAGGGTCGAGGGTCGGGGTCAGCGGTCAGGCGTCGGGCTCGGGTGCTTAGGGTGTAGGCTCAGGGTTTTAGGGTTAGGCCTTTAGGGTTAGGGTTTTGGGCTTCAGGCTTTGGGTCATTGTTAGGGTTAGGGCGGTTAGGGTGAGGGTTGCTGGGCTTAGGATTGGGGGTTGGGCTTGGGCTTAGAGCTGGGTGTTGGGACTAGGGCTAGAGGTGTTGTTATTAGCGTTAGCGGGTTGGGTTAGGGGTGTTGGGGAGGGGTTCAGGGCGTTGGGTGGTTAGAGTGCGGGGGTTGGGGGGGTTAGGGTTCAGTGTTAGGTTTTAGGGTCAGGGTCAAGTTCAGGGCTGAGGGTTAGGTTTTGGCTTTGGGGTTCGGGCCTAGGGCTGGGGTCAGGGCTTGGGGTTGGGGTGAGGGTTTCGGGTTAGGATTTAGGTTCCAGGTTTAGGTTCCGGGTCCGAGCCAGGGTCAGGGATCAGGGTCAGGGTCAAGGGTCGGCGGTTGGGGTCGAGTAGGTTAGGGTTTGGGGGTTAGCGGTTTATGGTTTCCTTTTGGCGACGTCCCCCCGGGCTCGATGAATAGATGTTTTCAGTGGCCCCTGAAGCGCCTCTCGCTGCGGTCGTTCGTCTCTTGTCCGACGGGGAGTGCACGCATGCCTCTCGGCTTGGTGGAGAAAAACGCCCTCACCCTGTTGGTGCAGTCAAGGGAGGCGGGACTTGTCCCCTCGTGAGGTACTCCTGGCCCAGGCCCGGTCCCACGCGTGAGGGGCCGTTTGGTTGTATGTGGCCGTGGAATGCGCAAGGGTTGCTCCGGTTGGGATAGAAGTGTCTGGGGCCTTCCGTGACCCTGGGTAGTCGTTGGATTCTGGCTCCCCTATGTGCCTCTGCCACGCCACTGTCCGCACCTCCACCACCCACCGTAGTCTTCCGTCTGGCCCTCTTTGCACACGTCAGCACCCCACCCCGGGCCCCAACTCGCTTGATACTCCCGTTCTGCTTTTTCAGCCCCCGACACCTACGGATGCAACGACACAGGCGGGAGTTGTCGGAGATGTCGTGACGGCTCCGTTGGCGCTGTATTCCTGAGTCTGCCAGGAGCCCGGGGACCAATCGCTAATGCTGTCGTGTCTGCGAGTCACGGGGCGGCCGTGCGCGGTTGCTCGCGCCTACGCTAAATTTTGCTCTGTCCGACGTTGCTCCCCAGAGCTTCGCGGACGGGCCCTCAGCCCCGTTTGTCTAGGACTCTCGTCGCTGCCCCGATTACTTCACTCGGTTGCCCTCCTTCACCCGTATGGACGAGCGCAGCACTGAGTGTTTTTCTCACAGACGATTCAGATCGTCAGATACTTCAGGTCCAGGTCCCATCTGCCCAAGCGAAGTTTCAGCTTCCACGCAGTTTCTGAAGTCGGCCGTTACGGATCTCTCCTTTGTGTCATGTGGTAGTATCCTTTGTCTTGCGTCACGTCCTCCGGTGTCGTGCCAAGTGGGACTGTGCCGCCTTGTGGTGTGTGGTACATCCATAGGATGGAGTAGTATTCAGCGGTGAAAGGATGCCATGAGGGGTTAGAGATTTAGGGTTCAGGCTCTGGGTCACGTTTAGGGTTAGGGCGGTTAGGGTTTGGGTCGTTGGGGTTAAGGTTAAGGGGTGTGGGGGGGGGCTGGGTTTGGGGGGGTTTTGTGTTGGGGGTTTGGTGTTGGGGCGAGGGCGGTTTGGGTTGTGGTTAGGGTGTTGGCCTTGAGCTTAGGGGTCTGGGGCTAGGGTTCGGGGGTTTGGGGTCGGGGCAGGGGTGTTGGGGTTTTGGTTGGGGTTTTGGGGTGTTTAGGGTTGGGGGCTGGAGTGGTTGGGGTTCGGAGTTAGGTGGAGGGTTGATGAAAGTTCCATTTTAGGTTTAGGGTTGAGGGTTAGGGCTTAGGGCTAGGGCTAGGGTTAGGGGTTATGGGTTGAGGTTAGGGTTAGGGTTAGAGTTAGTGCTCCGGGGGTTGGGTTTAGGGTTACGGGGTTTGAGCTTGGGGTTAGGGGGTTTGGCGGTTTGGCCTTAGGGGGTTGGGGTTGGGGTTAGGGTTAGGGCTTAGGGTCAGGATGCAGGGTCAGAATTCAGGGTCGAGGGTCGGGGTCAGCGGTCAGGCGTCGGGCTCGGGTGCTTAGGGTGTAGGCTCAGGGTTTTAGGGTTAGGCCTTTAGGGTTAGGGTTTTGGGCTTCAGGCTTTGGGTCATTGTTAGGGTTAGGGCGGTTAGGGTGAGGGTTGCTGGGCTTAGGATTGGGGGTTGGGCTTGGGCTTAGAGCTGGGTGTTGGGACTAGGGCTAGAGGTGTTGTTATTAGCGTTAGCGGGTTGGGTTAGGGGTGTTGGGGAGGGGTTCAGGGCGTTGGGTGGTTAGAGTGCGGGGGTTGGGGGGGTTAGGGTTCAGTGTTAGGTTTTAGGGTCAGGGTCAAGTTCAGGGCTGAGGGTTAGGTTTTGGCTTTGGGGTTCGGGCCTAGGGCTGGGGTCAGGGCTTGGGGTTGGGGTGAGGGTTTCGGGTTAGGATTTAGGTTCCAGGTTTAGGTTCCGGGTCCGAGCCAGGGTCAGGGATCAGGGTCAGGGTCAAGGGTCGGCGGTTGGGGTCGAGTGGGTTAGGGTTTGGGGGTTAGCGGTTTATGGTTTCCTTTTGGCGACGTCCCCCCGGGCTCGATGAATAGATGTTTTCAGTGGCCCCTGAAGCGCCTCTCGCTGCGGTCGTTCGTCTCTTGTCCGACGGGGAGTGCACGCATGCCTCTCGGCTTGGTGGAGAAAAACGCCCTCACCCTGTTGGTGCAGTCAAGGGAGGCGGGACTTGTCCCCTCGTGAGGTACTCCTGGCCCAGGCCCGGTCCCACGCGTGAGGGGCCGTTTGGTTGTATGTGGCCGTGGAATGCGCAAGGGTTGCTCCGGTTGGGATAGAAGTGTCTGGGGCCTTCCGTGACCCTGGGTAGTCGTTGGATTCTGGCTCCCCTATGTGCCTCTGCCACGCCACTGTCCGCACCTCCACCACCCACCGTAGTCTTCCGTCTGGCCCTCTTTGCACACGTCAGCACCCCACCCCGGGCCCCAACTCGCTTGATACTCCCGTTCTGCTTTTTCAGCCCCCGACACCTACGGATGCAACGACACAGGCGGGAGTTGTCGGAGATGTCGTGACGGCTCCGTTGGCGCTGTATTCCTGAGTCTGCCAGGAGCCCGGGGACCAATCGCTAATGCTGTCGTGTCTGCGAGTCACGGGGCGGCCGTGCGCGGTTGCTCGCGCCTACGCTAAATTTTGCTCTGTCCGACGTTGCTCCCCAGAGCTTCGCGGACGGGCCCTCAGCCCCGTTTGTCTAGGACTCTCGTCGCTGCCCCGATTACTTCACTCGGTTGCCCTCCTTCACCCGTATGGACGAGCGCAGCACTGAGTGTTTTTCTCACAGACGATTCAGATCGTCAGATACTTCAGGTCCAGGTCCCATCTGCCCAAGCGAAGTTTCAGCTTCCACGCAGTTTCTGAAGTCGGCCGTTACGGATCTCTCCTTTGTGTCATGTGGTAGTATCCTTTGTCTTGCGTCACGTCCTCCGGTGTCGTGCCAAGTGGGACTGTGCCGCCTTGTGGTGTGTGGTACATCCATAGGATGGAGTAGTATTCAGCGGTGAAAGGATGCCATGAGGGGTTAGAGATTTAGGGTTCAGGCTCTGGGTCACGTTTAGGGTTAGGGCGGTTAGGGTTTGGGTCGTTGGGGTTAAGGTTAAGGGGTGTGGGGGGGGCTGGGTTTGGGGGGGTTTTGTGTTGGGGGTTTGGTGTTGGGGCGAGGGCGGTTTGGGTTGTGGTTAGGGTGTTGGCCTTGAGCTTAGGGGTCTGGGGCTAGGGTTCGGGGGTTTGGGGTCGGGGCAGGGGTGTTGGGGTTTTGGTTGGGGTTTTGGGGTGTTTAGGGTTGGGGGCTGGAGTGGTTGGGGTTCGGAGTTAGGTGGAGGGTTGATGAAAGTTCCGTTTTAGGTTTAGGGTTGAGGGTTAGGGCTTAGGGCTAGGGCTAGGGTTAGGGGTTATGGGTTGAGGTTAGGGTTAGGGTTAGAGTTAGTGCTCCGGGGGTTGGGTTTAGGGTTACGGGGTTTGAGCTTGGGGTTAGGGGGTTTGGCGGTTTGGCCTTAGGGGGTTGGGGTTGGGGTTAGGGTTAGGGCTTAGGGTCAGGATGCAGGGTCAGAATTCAGGGTCGAGGGTCGGGGTCAGCGGTCAGGCGTCGGGCTCGGGTGCTTAGGGTGTAGGCTCAGGGTTTTAGGGTTAGGCCTTTAGGGTTAGGGTTTTGGGCTTCAGGCTTTGGGTCATTGTTAGGGTTAGGGCGGTTAGGGTGAGGGTTGCTGGGCTTAGGATTGGGGGTTGGGCTTGGGCTTAGAGCTGGGTGTTGGGACTAGGGCTAGAGGTGTTGTTATTAGCGTTAGCGGGTTGGGTTAGGGGTGTTGGGGAGGGGTTCAGGGCGTTGGGTGGTTAGAGTGCGGGGGTTGGGGGGGTTAGGGTTCAGTGTTAGGTTTTAGGGTCAGGGTCAAGTTCAGGGCTGAGGGTTAGGTTTTGGCTTTGGGGTTCGGGCCTAGGGCTGGGGTCAGGGCTTGGGGTTGGGGTGAGGGTTTCGGGTTAGGATTTAGGTTCCAGGTTTAGGTTCCGGGTCCGAGCCAGGGTCAGGGATCAGGGTCAGGGTCAAGGGTCGGCGGTTGGGGTCGAGTAGGTTAGGGTTTGGGGGTTAGCGGTTTATGGTTTCCTTTTGGCGACGTCCCCCCGGGCTCGATGAATAGATGTTTTCAGTGGCCCCTGAAGCGCCTCTCGCTGCGGTCGTTCGTCTCTTGTCCGACGGGGAGTGCACGCATGCCTCTCGGCTTGGTGGAGAAAAACGCCCTCACCCTGTTGGTGCAGTCAAGGGAGGCGGGACTTGTCCCCTCGTGAGGTACTCCTGGCCCAGGCCCGGTCCCACGCGTGAGGGGCCGTTTGGTTGTATGTGGCCGTGGAATGCGCAAGGGTTGCTCCGGTTGGGATAGAAGTGTCTGGGGCCTTCCGTGACCCTGGGTAGTCGTTGGATTCTGGCTCCCCTATGTGCCTCTGCCACGCCACTGTCCGCACCTCCACCACCCACCGTAGTCTTCCGTCTGGCCCTCTTTGCACACGTCAGCACCCCACCCCGGGCCCCAACTCGCTTGATACTCCCGTTCTGCTTTTTCAGCCCCCGACACCTACGGATGCAACGACACAGGCGGGAGTTGTCGGAGATGTCGTGACGGCTCCGTTGGCGCTGTATTCCTGAGTCTGCCAGGAGCCCGGGGACCAATCGCTAATGCTGTCGTGTCTGCGAGTCACGGGGCGGCCGTGCGCGGTTGCTCGCGCCTACGCTAAATTTTGCTCTGTCCGACGTTGCTCCCCAGAGCTTCGCGGACGGGCCCTCAGCCCCGTTTGTCTAGGACTCTCGTCGCTGCCCCGATTACTTCACTCGGTTGCCCTCCTTCACCCGTATGGACGAGCGCAGCACTGAGTGTTTTTCTCACAGACGATTCAGATCGTCAGATACTTCAGGTCCAGGTCCCATCTGCCCAAGCGAAGTTTCAGCTTCCACGCAGTTTCTGAAGTCGGCCGTTACGGATCTCTCCTTTGTGTCATGTGGTAGTATCCTTTGTCTTGCGTCACGTCCTCCGGTGTCGTGCCAAGTGGGACTGTGCCGCCTTGTGGTGTGTGGTACATCCATAGGATGGAGTAGTATTCAGCGGTGAAAGGATGCCATGAGGGGTTAGAGATTTAGGGTTCAGGCTCTGGGTCACGTTTAGGGTTAGGGCGGTTAGGGTTTGGGTCGTTGGGGTTAAGGTTAAGGGGTGTGGGGGGGGGCTGGGTTTGGGGGGGTTTTGTGTTGGGGGTTTGGTGTTGGGGCGAGGGCGGTTTGGGTTGTGGTTAGGGTGTTGGCCTTGAGCTTAGGGGTCTGGGGCTAGGGTTCGGGGGTTTGGGGTCGGGGCAGGGGTGTTGGGGTTTTGGTTGGGGTTTTGGGGTGTTTAGGGTTGGGGGCTGGAGTGGTTGGGGTTCGGAGTTAGGTGGAGGGTTGATGAAAGTTCCGTTTTAGGTTTAGGGTTGAGGGTTAGGGCTTAGGGCTAGGGCTAGGGTTAGGGGTTATGGGTTGAGGTTAGGGTTAGGGTTAGAGTTAGTGCTCCGGGGGTTGGGTTTAGGGTTACGGGGTTTGAGCTTGGGGTTAGGGGGTTTGGCGGTTTGGCCTTAGGGGGTTGGGGTTGGGGTTAGGGTTAGGGCTTAGGGTCAGGATGCAGGGTCAGAATTCAGGGTCGAGGGTCGGGGTCAGCGGTCAGGCGTCGGGCTCGGGTGCTTAGGGTGTAGGCTCAGGGTTTTAGGGTTAGGCCTTTAGGGTTAGGGTTTTGGGCTTCAGGCTTTGGGTCATTGTTAGGGTTAGGGCGGTTAGGGTGAGGGTTGCTGGGCTTAGGATTGGGGGTTGGGCTTGGGCTTAGAGCTGGGTGTTGGGACTAGGGCTAGAGGTGTTGTTATTAGCGTTAGCGGGTTGGGTTAGGGGTGTTGGGGAGGGGTTCAGGGCGTTGGGTGGTTAGAGTGCGGGGGTTGGGGGGGTTAGGGTTCAGTGTTAGGTTTTAGGGTCAGGGTCAAGTTCAGGGCTGAGGGTTAGGTTTTGGCTTTGGGGTTCGGGCCTAGGGCTGGGGTCAGGGCTTGGGGTTGGGGTGAGGGTTTCGGGTTAGGATTTAGGTTCCAGGTTTAGGTTCCGGGTCCGAGCCAGGGTCAGGGATCAGGGTCAGGGTCAAGGGTCGGCGGTTGGGGTCGAGTAGGTTAGGGTTTGGGGGTTAGCGGTTTATGGTTTCCTTTTGGCGACGTCCCCCCGGGCTCGATGAATAGATGTTTTCAGTGGCCCCTGAAGCGCCTCTCGCTGCGGTCGTTCGTCTCTTGTCCGACGGGGAGTGCACGCATGCCTCTCGGCTTGGTGGAGAAAAACGCCCTCACCCTGTTGGTGCAGTCAAGGGAGGCGGGACTTGTCCCCTCGTGAGGTACTCCTGGCCCAGGCCCGGTCCCACGCGTGAGGGGCCGTTTGGTTGTATGTGGCCGTGGAATGCGCAAGGGTTGCTCCGGTTGGGATAGAAGTGTCTGGGGCCTTCCGTGACCCTGGGTAGTCGTTGGATTCTGGCTCCCCTATGTGCCTCTGCCACGCCACTGTCCGCACCTCCACCACCCACCGTAGTCTTCCGTCTGGCCCTCTTTGCACACGTCAGCACCCCACCCCGGGCCCCAACTCGCTTGATACTCCCGTTCTGCTTTTTCAGCCCCCGACACCTACGGATGCAACGACACAGGCGGGAGTTGTCGGAGATGTCGTGACGGCTCCGTTGGCGCTGTATTCCTGAGTCTGCCAGGAGCCCGGGGACCAATCGCTAATGCTGTCGTGTCTGCGAGTCACGGGGCGGCCGTGCGCGGTTGCTCGCGCCTACGCTAAATTTTGCTCTGTCCGACGTTGCTCCCCAGAGCTTCGCGGACGGGCCCTCAGCCCCGTTTGTCTAGGACTCTCGTCGCTGCCCCGATTACTTCACTCGGTTGCCCTCCTTCACCCGTATGGACGAGCGCAGCACTGAGTGTTTTTCTCACAGACGATTCAGATCGTCAGATACTTCAGGTCCAGGTCCCATCTGCCCAAGCGAAGTTTCAGCTTCCACGCAGTTTCTGAAGTCGGCCGTTACGGATCTCTCCTTTGTGTCATGTGGTAGTATCCTTTGTCTTGCGTCACGTCCTCCGGTGTCGTGCCAAGTGGGACTGTGCCGCCTTGTGGTGTGTGGTACATCCATAGGATGGAGTAGTATTCAGCGGTGAAAGGATGCCATGAGGGGTTAGAGATTTAGGGTTCAGGCTCTGGGTCACGTTTAGGGTTAGGGCGGTTAGGGTTTGGGTCGTTGGGGTTAAGGTTAAGGGGTGTGGGGGGGGCTGGGTTTGGGGGGGTTTTGTGTTGGGGGTTTGGTGTTGGGGCGAGGGCGGTTTGGGTTGTGGTTAGGGTGTTGGCCTTGAGCTTAGGGGTCTGGGGCTAGGGTTCGGGGGTTTGGGGTCGGGGCAGGGGTGTTGGGGTTTTGGTTGGGGTTTTGGGGTGTTTAGGGTTGGGGGCTGGAGTGGTTGGGGTTCGGAGTTAGGTGGAGGGTTGATGAAAGTTCCGTTTTAGGTTTAGGGTTGAGGGTTAGGGCTTAGGGCTAGGGCTAGGGTTAGGGGTTATGGGTTGAGGTTAGGGTTAGGGTTAGAGTTAGTGCTCCGGGGGTTGGGTTTAGGGTTACGGGGTTTGAGCTTGGGGTTAGGGGGTTTGGCGGTTTGGCCTTAGGGGGTTGGGGTTGGGGTTAGGGTTAGGGCTTAGGGTCAGGATGCAGGGTCAGAATTCAGGGTCGAGGGTCGGGGTCAGCGGTCAGGCGTCGGGCTCGGGTGCTTAGGGTGTAGGCTCAGGGTTTTAGGGTTAGGCCTTTAGGGTTAGGGTTTTGGGCTTCAGGCTTTGGGTCATTGTTAGGGTTAGGGCGGTTAGGGTGAGGGTTGCTGGGCTTAGGATTGGGGGTTGGGCTTGGGCTTAGAGCTGGGTGTTGGGACTAGGGCTAGAGGTGTTGTTATTAGCGTTAGCGGGTTGGGTTAGGGGTGTTGGGGAGGGGTTCAGGGCGTTGGGTGGTTAGAGTGCGGGGGTTGGGGGGGTTAGGGTTCAGTGTTAGGTTTTAGGGTCAGGGTCAAGTTCAGGGCTGAGGGTTAGGTTTTGGCTTTGGGGTTCGGGCCTAGGGCTGGGGTCAGGGCTTGGGGTTGGGGTGAGGGTTTCGGGTTAGGATTTAGGTTCCAGGTTTAGGTTCCGGGTCCGAGCCAGGGTCAGGGATCAGGGTCAGGGTCAAGGGTCGGCGGTTGGGGTCGAGTGGGTTAGGGTTTGGGGGTTAGCGGTTTATGGTTTCCTTTTGGCGACGTCCCCCCGGGCTCGATGAATAGATGTTTTCAGTGGCCCCTGAAGCGCCTCTCGCTGCGGTCGTTCGTCTCTTGTCCGACGGGGAGTGCACGCATGCCTCTCGGCTTGGTGGAGAAAAACGCCCTCACCCTGTTGGTGCAGTCAAGGGAGGCGGGACTTGTCCCCTCGTGAGGTACTCCTGGCCCAGGCCCGGTCCCACGCGTGAGGGGCCGTTTGGTTGTATGTGGCCGTGGAATGCGCAAGGGTTGCTCCGGTTGGGATAGAAGTGTCTGGGGCCTTCCGTGACCCTGGGTAGTCGTTGGATTCTGGCTCCCCTATGTGCCTCTGCCACGCCACTGTCCGCACCTCCACCACCCACCGTAGTCTTCCGTCTGGCCCTCTTTGCACACGTCAGCACCCCACCCCGGGCCCCAACTCGCTTGATACTCCCGTTCTGCTTTTTCAGCCCCCGACACCTACGGATGCAACGACACAGGCGGGAGTTGTCGGAGATGTCGTGACGGCTCCGTTGGCGCTGTATTCCTGAGTCTGCCAGGAGCCCGGGGACCAATCGCTAATGCTGTCGTGTCTGCGAGTCACGGGGCGGCCGTGCGCGGTTGCTCGCGCCTACGCTAAATTTTGCTCTGTCCGACGTTGCTCCCCAGAGCTTCGCGGACGGGCCCTCAGCCCCGTTTGTCTAGGACTCTCGTCGCTGCCCCGATTACTTCACTCGGTTGCCCTCCTTCACCCGTATGGACGAGCGCAGCACTGAGTGTTTTTCTCACAGACGATTCAGATCGTCAGATACTTCAGGTCCAGGTCCCATCTGCCCAAGCGAAGTTTCAGCTTCCACGCAGTTTCTGAAGTCGGCCGTTACGGATCTCTCCTTTGTGTCATGTGGTAGTATCCTTTGTCTTGCGTCACGTCCTCCGGTGTCGTGCCAAGTCGGACTGTGCCGCCTTGTGGTGTGTGGTACATCCATAGGATGGAGTAGTATTCAGCGGTGAAAGGATGCCATGAGGGGTTAGAGATTTAGGGTTCAGGCTCTGGGTCACGTTTAGGGTTAGGGCGGTTAGGGTTTGGGTCGTTGGGGTTAAGGTTAAGGGGTGTGGGGGGGCTGGGTTTGGGGGGGTTTTGTGTTGGGGGTTTGGTGTTGGGGCGAGGGCGGTTTGGGTTGTGGTTAGGGTGTTGGCCTTGAGCTTAGGGGTCTGGGGCTAGGGTTCGGGGGTTTGGGGTCGGGGCAGGGGTGTTGGGGTTTTGGTTGGGGTTTTGGGGTGTTTAGGGTTGGGGGCTGGAGTGGTTGGGGTTCGGAGTTAGGTGGAGGGTTGATGAAAGTTCCGTTTTAGGTTTAGGGTTGAGGGTTAGGGCTTAGGGCTAGGGCTAGGGTTAGGGGTTATGGGTTGAGGTTAGGGTTAGGGTTAGAGTTAGTGCTCCGGGGGTTGGGTTTAGGGTTACGGGGTTTGAGCTTGGGGTTAGGGGGTTTGGCGGTTTGGCCTTAGGGGGTTGGGGTTGGGGTTAGGGTTAGGGCTTAGGGTCAGGATGCAGGGTCAGAATTCAGGGTCGAGGGTCGGGGTCAGCGGTCAGGCGTCGGGCTCGGGTGCTTAGGGTGTAGGCTCAGGGTTTTAGGGTTAGGCCTTTAGGGTTAGGGTTTTGGGCTTCAGGCTTTGGGTCATTGTTAGGGTTAGGGCGGTTAGGGTGAGGGTTGCTGGGCTTAGGATTGGGGGTTGGGCTTGGGCTTAGAGCTGGGTGTTGGGACTAGGGCTAGAGGTGTTGTTATTAGCGTTAGCGGGTTGGGTTAGGGGTGTTGGGGAGGGGTTCAGGGCGTTGGGTGGTTAGAGTGCGGGGGTTGGGGGGGTTAGGGTTCAGTGTTAGGTTTTAGGGTCAGGGTCAAGTTCAGGGCTGAGGGTTAGGTTTTGGCTTTGGGGTTCGGGCCTAGGGCTGGGGTCAGGGCTTGGGGTTGGGGTGAGGGTTTCGGGTTAGGATTTAGGTTCCAGGTTTAGGTTCCGGGTCCGAGCCAGGGTCAGGGATCAGGGTCAGGGTCAAGGGTCGGCGGTTGGGGTCGAGTGGGTTAGGGTTTGGGGGTTAGCGGTTTATGGTTTCCTTTTGGCGACGTCCCCCCGGGCTCGATGAATAGATGTTTTCAGTGGCCCCTGAAGCGCCTCTCGCTGCGGTCGTTCGTCTCTTGTCCGACGGGGAGTGCACGCATGCCTCTCGGCTTGGTGGAGAAAAACGCCCTCACCCTGTTGGTGCAGTCAAGGGAGGCGGGACTTGTCCCCTCGTGAGGTACTCCTGGCCCAGGCCCGGTCCCACGCGTGAGGGGCCGTTTGGTTGTATGTGGCCGTGGAATGCGCAAGGGTTGCTCCGGTTGGGATAGAAGTGTCTGGGGCCTTCCGTGACCCTGGGTAGTCGTTGGATTCTGGCTCCCCTATGTGCCCCTGCCACGCCACTGTCCGCACCTCCACCACCCACCGTAGTCTTCCGTCTGGCCCTCTTTGCACACGTCAGCACCCCACCCCGGGCCCCAACTCGCTTGATACTCCCGTTCTGCTTTTTCAGCCCCCGACACCTACGGATGCAACGACACAGGCGGGAGTTGTCGGAGATGTCGTGACGGCTCCGTTGGCGCTGTATTCCTGAGTCTGCCAGGAGCCCGGGGACCAATCGCTAATGCTGTCGTGTCTGCGAGTCACGGGGCGGCCGTGCGCGGTTGCTCGCGCCTACGCTAAATTTTGCTCTGTCCGACGTTGCTCCCCAGAGCTTCGCGGACGGGCCCTCAGCCCCGTTTGTCTAGGACTCTCGTCGCTGCCCCGATTACTTCACTCGGTTGCCCTCCTTCACCCGTATGGACGAGCGCAGCACTGAGTGTTTTTCTCACAGACGATTCAGATCGTCAGATACTTCAGGTCCAGGTCCCATCTGCCCAAGCGAAGTTTCAGCTTCCACGCAGTTTCTGAAGTCGGCCGTTACGGATCTCTCCTTTGTGTCATGTGGTAGTATCCTTCGTCTTGCGTCACGTCCTCCGGTGTCGTGCCAAGTGGGACTGTGCCGCCTTGTGGTGTGTGGTACATCCATAGGATGGAGTAGTATTCAGCGGTGAAAGGATGCCATGAGGGGTTAGAGATTTAGGGTTCAGGCTCTGGGTCACGTTTAGGGTTAGGGCGGTTAGGGTTTGGGTCGTTGGGGTTAAGGTTAAGGGGTGTGGGGGGGCTGGGTTTGGGGGGGTTTTGTGTTGGGGGTTTGGTGTTGGGGCGAGGGCGGTTTGGGTTGTGGTTAGGGTGTTGGCCTTGAGCTTAGGGGTCTGGGGCTAGGGTTCGGGGGTTTGGGGTCGGGGCAGGGGTGTTGGGGTTTTGGTTGGGGTTTTGGGGTGTTTAGGGTTGGGGGCTGGAGTGGTTGGGGTTCGGAGTTAGGTGGAGGGTTGATGAAAGTTCCGTTTTAGGTTTAGGGTTGAGGGTTAGGGCTTAGGGCTAGGGCTAGGGTTAGGGGTTATGGGTTGAGGTTAGGGTTAGGGTTAGAGTTAGTGCTCCGGGGGTTGGGTTTAGGGTTACGGGGTTTGAGCTTGGGGTTAGGGGGTTTGGCGGTTTGGCCTTAGGGGGTTGGGGTTGGGGTTAGGGTTAGGGCTTAGGGTCAGGATGCAGGGTCAGAATTCAGGGTCGAGGGTCGGGGTCAGCGGTCAGGCGTCGGGCTCGGGTGCTTAGGGTGTAGGCTCAGGGTTTTAGGGTTAGGCCTTTAGGGTTAGGGTTTTGGGCTTCAGGCTTTGGGTCATTGTTAGGGTTAGGGCGGTTAGGGTGAGGGTTGCTGGGCTTAGGATTGGGGGTTGGGCTTGGGCTTAGAGCTGGGTGTTGGGACTAGGGCTAGAGGTGTTGTTATTAGCGTTAGCGGGTTGGGTTAGGGGTGTTGGGGAGGGGTTCAGGGCGTTGGGTGGTTAGAGTGCGGGGGTTGGGGGGGTTAGGGTTCAGTGTTAGGTTTTAGGGTCAGGGTCAAGTTCAGGGCTGAGGGTTAGGTTTTGGCTTTGGGGTTCGGGCCTAGGGCTGGGGTCAGGGCTTGGGGTTGGGGTGAGGGTTTCGGGTTAGGATTTAGGTTCCAGGTTTAGGTTCCGGGTCCGAGCCAGGGTCAGGGATCAGGGTCAGGGTCAAGGGTCGGCGGTTGGGGTCGAGTGGGTTAGGGTTTGGGGGTTAGCGGTTTATGGTTTCCTTTTGGCGACGTCCCCCCGGGCTCGATGAATAGATGTTTTCAGTGGCCCCTGAAGCGCCTCTCGCTGCGGTCGTTCGTCTCTTGTCCGACGGGGAGTGCACGCATGCCTCTCGGCTTGGTGGAGAAAAACGCCCTCACCCTGTTGGTGCAGTCAAGGGAGGCGGGACTTGTCCCCTCGTGAGGTACTCCTGGCCCAGGCCCGGTCCCACGCGTGAGGGGCCGTTTGGTTGTATGTGGCCGTGGAATGCGCAAGGGTTGCTCCGGTTGGGATAGAAGTGTCTGGGGCCTTCCGTGACCCTGGGTAGTCGTTGGATTCTGGCTCCCCTATGTGCCTCTGCCACGCCACTGTCCGCACCTCCACCACCCACCGTAGTCTTCCGTCTGGCCCTCTTTGCACACGTCAGCACCCCACCCCGGGCCCCAACTCGCTTGATACTCCCGTTCTGCTTTTTCAGCCCCCGACACCTACGGATGCAACGACACAGGCGGGAGTTGTCGGAGATGTCGTGACGGCTCCGTTGGCGCTGTATTCCTGAGTCTGCCAGGAGCCCGGGGACCAATCGCTAATGCTGTCGTGTCTGCGAGTCACGGGGCGGCCGTGCGCGGTTGCTCGCGCCTACGCTAAATTTTGCTCTGTCCGACGTTGCTCCCCAGAGCTTCGCGGACGGGCCCTCAGCCCCGTTTGTCTAGGACTCTCGTCGCTGCCCCGATTACTTCACTCGGTTGCCCTCCTTCACCCGTATGGACGAGCGCAGCACTGAGTGTTTTTCTCACAGACGATTCAGATCGTCAGATACTTCAGGTCCAGGTCCCATCTGCCCAAGCGAAGTTTCAGCTTCCACGCAGTTTCTGAAGTCGGCCGTTACGGATCTCTCCTTTGTGTCATGTGGTAGTATCCTTCGTCTTGCGTCACGTCCTCCGGTGTCGTGCCAAGTGGGACTGTGCCGCCTTGTGGTGTGTGGTACATCCATAGGATGGAGTAGTATTCAGCGGTGAAAGGATGCCATGAGGGGTTAGAGATTTAGGGTTCAGGCTCTGGGTCACGTTTAGGGTTAGGGCGGTTAGGGTTTGGGTCGTTGGGGTTAAGGTTAAGGGGTGTGGGGGGGGCTGGGTTTGGGGGGGTTTTGTGTTGGGGGTTTGGTGTTGGGGCGAGGGCGGTTTGGGTTGTGGTTAGGGTGTTGGCCTTGAGCTTAGGGGTCTGGGGCTAGGGTTCGGGGGTTTGGGGTCGGGGCAGGGGTGTTGGGGTTTTGGTTGGGGTTTTGGGGTGTTTAGGGTTGGGGGCTGGAGTGGTTGGGGTTCGGAGTTAGGTGGAGGGTTGATGAAAGTTCCGTTTTAGGTTTAGGGTTGAGGGTTAGGGCTTAGGGCTAGGGCTAGGGTTAGGGGTTATGGGTTGAGGTTAGGGTTAGGGTTAGAGTTAGTGCTCCGGGGGTTGGGTTTAGGGTTACGGGGTTTGAGCTTGGGGTTAGGGGGTTTGGCGGTTTGGCCTTAGGGGGTTGGGGTTGGGGTTAGGGTTAGGGCTTAGGGTCAGGATGCAGGGTCAGAATTCAGGGTCGAGGGTCGGGGTCAGCGGTCAGGCGTCGGGCTCGGGTGCTTAGGGTGTAGGCTCAGGGTTTTAGGGTTAGGCCTTTAGGGTTAGGGTTTTGGGCTTCAGGCTTTGGGTCATTGTTAGGGTTAGGGCGGTTAGGGTGAGGGTTGCTGGGCTTAGGATTGGGGGTTGGGCTTGGGCTTAGAGCTGGGTGTTGGGACTAGGGCTAGAGGTGTTGTTATTAGCGTTAGCGGGTTGGGTTAGGGGTGTTGGGGAGGGGTTCAGGGCGTTGGGTGGTTAGAGTGCGGGGGTTGGGGGGGTTAGGGTTCAGTGTTAGGTTTTAGGGTCAGGGTCAAGTTCAGGGCTGAGGGTTAGGTTTTGGCTTTGGGGTTCGGGCCTAGGGCTGGGGTCAGGGCTTGGGGTTGGGGTGAGGGTTTCGGGTTAGGATTTAGGTTCCAGGTTTAGGTTCTGGGTCCGAGCCAGGGTCAGGGATCAGGGTCAGGGTCAAGGGTCGGCGGTTGGGGTCGAGTAGGTTAGGGTTTGGGGGTTAGCGGTTTATGGTTTCCTTTTGGCGACGTCCCCCCGGGCTCGATGAATAGATGTTTTCAGTGGCCCCTGAAGCGCCTCTCGCTGCGGTCGTTCGTCTCTTGTCCGACGGGGAGTGCACGCATGCCTCTCGGCTTGGTGGAGAAAAACGCCCTCACCCTGTTGGTGCAGTCAAGGGAGGCGGGACTTGTCCCCTCGTGAGGTACTCCTGGCCCAGGCCCGGTCCCACGCGTGAGGGGCCGTTTGGTTGTATGTGGCCGTGGAATGCGCAAGGGTTGCTCCGGTTGGGATAGAAGTGTCTGGGGCCTTCCGTGACCCTGGGTAGTCGTTGGATTCTGGCTCCCCTATGTGCCTCTGCCACGCCACTGTCCGCACCTCCACCACCCACCGTAGTCTTCCGTCTGGCCCTCTTTGCACACGTCAGCACCCCACCCCGGGCCCCAACTCGCTTGATACTCCCGTTCTGCTTTTTCAGCCCCCGACACCTACGGATGCAACGACACAGGCGGGAGTTGTCGGAGATGTCGTGACGGCTCCGTTGGCGCTGTATTCCTGAGTCTGCCAGGAGCCCGGGGACCAATCGCTAATGCTGTCGTGTCTGCGAGTCACGGGGCGGCCGTGCGCGGTTGCTCGCGCCTACGCTAAATTTTGCTCTGTCCGACGTTGCTCCCCAGAGCTTCGCGGACGGGCCCTCAGCCCCGTTTGTCTAGGACTCTCGTCGCTGCCCCGATTACTTCACTCGGTTGCCCTCCTTCACCCGTATGGACGAGCGCAGCACTGAGTGTTTTTCTCACAGACGATTCAGATCGTCAGATACTTCAGGTCCAGGTCCCATCTGCCCAAGCGAAGTTTCAGCTTCCACGCAGTTTCTGAAGTCGGCCGTTACGGATCTCTCCTTTGTGTCATGTGGTAGTATCCTTCGTCTTGCGTCACGTCCTCCGGTGTCGTGCCAAGTGGGACTGTGCCGCCTTGTGGTGTGTGGTACATCCATAGGATGGAGTAGTATTCAGCGGTGAAAGGATGCCATGAGGGGTTAGAGATTTAGGGTTCAGGCTCTGGGTCACGTTTAGGGTTAGGGCGGTTAGGGTTTGGGTCGTTGGGGTTAAGGTTAAGGGGTGTGGGGGGGGCTGGGTTTGGGGGGGTTTTGTGTTGGGGGTTTGGTGTTGGGGCGAGGGCGGTTTGGGTTGTGGTTAGGGTGTTGGCCTTGAGCTTAGGGGTCTGGGGCTAGGGTTCGGGGGTTTGGGGTCGGGGCAGGGGTGTTGGGGTTTTGGTTGGGGTTTTGGGGTGTTTAGGGTTGGGGGCTGGAGTGGTTGGGGTTCGGAGTTAGGTGGAGGGTTGATGAAAGTTCCGTTTTAGGTTTAGGGTTGAGGGTTAGGGCTTAGGGCTAGGGCTAGGGTTAGGGGTTATGGGTTGAGGTTAGGGTTAGGGTTAGAGTTAGTGCTCCGGGGGTTGGGTTTAGGGTTACGGGGTTTGAGCTTGGGGTTAGGGGGTTTGGCGGTTTGGCCTTAGGGGGTTGGGGTTGGGGTTAGGGTTAGGGCTTAGGGTCAGGATGCAGGGTCAGAATTCAGGGTCGAGGGTCGGGGTCAGCGGTCAGGCGTCGGGCTCGGGTGCTTAGGGTGTAGGCTCAGGGTTTTAGGGTTAGGCCTTTAGGGTTAGGGTTTTGGGCTTCAGGCTTTGGGTCATTGTTAGGGTTAGGGCGGTTAGGGTGAGGGTTGCTGGGCTTAGGATTGGGGGTTGGGCTTGGGCTTAGAGCTGGGTGTTGGGACTAGGGCTAGAGGTGTTGTTATTAGCGTTAGCGGGTTGGGTTAGGGGTGTTGGGGAGGGGTTCAGGGCGTTGGGTGGTTAGAGTGCGGGGGTTGGGGGGGTTAGGGTTCAGTGTTAGGTTTTAGGGTCAGGGTCAAGTTCAGGGCTGAGGGTTAGGTTTTGGCTTTGGGGTTCGGGCCTAGGGCTGGGGTCAGGGCTTGGGGTTGGGGTGAGGGTTTCGGGTTAGGATTTAGGTTCCAGGTTTAGGTTCCGGGTCCGAGCCAGGGTCAGGGATCAGGGTCAGGGTCAAGGGTCGGCGGTTGGGGTCGAGTGGGTTAGGGTTTGGGGGTTAGCGGTTTATGGTTTCCTTTTGGCGACGTCCCCCCGGGCTCGATGAATAGATGTTTTCAGTGGCCCCTGAAGCGCCTCTCGCTGCGGTCGTTCGTCTCTTGTCCGACGGGGAGTGCACGCATGCCTCTCGGCTTGGTGGAGAAAAACGCCCTCACCCTGTTGGTGCAGTCAAGGGAGGCGGGACTTGTCCCCTCGTGAGGTACTCCTGGCCCAGGCCCGGTCCCACGCGTGAGGGGCCGTTTGGTTGTATGTGGCCGTGGAATGCGCAAGGGTTGCTCCGGTTGGGATAGAAGTGTCTGGGGCCTTCCGTGACCCTGGGTAGTCGTTGGATTCTGGCTCCCCTATGTGCCTCTGCCACGCCACTGTCCGCACCTCCACCACCCACCGTAGTCTTCCGTCTGGCCCTCTTTGCACACGTCAGCACCCCACCCCGGGCCCCAACTCGCTTGATACTCCCGTTCTGCTTTTTCAGCCCCCGACACCTACGGATGCAACGACACAGGCGGGAGTTGTCGGAGATGTCGTGACGGCTCCGTTGGCGCTGTATTCCTGAGTCTGCCAGGAGCCCGGGGACCAATCGCTAATGCTGTCGTGTCTGCGAGTCACGGGGCGGCCGTGCGCGGTTGCTCGCGCCTACGCTAAATTTTGCTCTGTCCGACGTTGCTCCCCAGAGCTTCGCGGACGGGCCCTCAGCCCCGTTTGTCTAGGACTCTCGTCGCTGCCCCGATTACTTCACTCGGTTGCCCTCCTTCACCCGTATGGACGAGCGCAGCACTGAGTGTTTTTCTCACAGACGATTCAGATCGTCAGATACTTCAGGTCCAGGTCCCATCTGCCCAAGCGAAGTTTCAGCTTCCACGCAGTTTCTGAAGTCGGCCGTTACGGATCTCTCCTTTGTGTCATGTGGTAGTATCCTTTGTCTTGCGTCACGTCCTCCGGTGTCGTGCCAAGTCGGACTGTGCCGCCTTGTGGTGTGTGGTACATCCATAGGATGGAGTAGTATTCAGCGGTGAAAGGATGCCATGAGGGGTTAGAGATTTAGGGTTCAGGCTCTGGGTCACGTTTAGGGTTAGGGCGGTTAGGGTTTGGGTCGTTGGGGTTAAGGTTAAGGGGTGTGGGGGGGCTGGGTTTGGGGGGGTTTTGTGTTGGGGGTTTGGTGTTGGGGCGAGGGCGGTTTGGGTTGTGGTTAGGGTGTTGGCCTTGAGCTTAGGGGTCTGGGGCTAGGGTTCGGGGGTTTGGGGTCGGGGCAGGGGTGTTGGGGTTTTGGTTGGGGTTTTGGGGTGTTTAGGGTTGGGGGCTGGAGTGGTTGGGGTTCGGAGTTAGGTGGAGGGTTGATGAAAGTTCCGTTTTAGGTTTAGGGTTGAGGGTTAGGGCTTAGGGCTAGGGCTAGGGTTAGGGGTTATGGGTTGAGGTTAGGGTTAGGGTTAGAGTTAGTGCTCCGGGGGTTGGGTTTAGGGTTACGGGGTTTGAGCTTGGGGTTAGGGGGTTTGGCGGTTTGGCCTTAGGGGGTTGGGGTTGGGGTTAGGGTTAGGGCTTAGGGTCAGGATGCAGGGTCAGAATTCAGGGTCGAGGGTCGGGGTCAGCGGTCAGGCGTCGGGCTCGGGTGCTTAGGGTGTAGGCTCAGGGTTTTAGGGTTAGGCCTTTAGGGTTAGGGTTTTGGGCTTCAGGCTTTGGGTCATTGTTAGGGTTAGGGCGGTTAGGGTGAGGGTTGCTGGGCTTAGGATTGGGGGTTGGGCTTGGGCTTAGAGCTGGGTGTTGGGACTAGGGCTAGAGGTGTTGTTATTAGCGTTAGCGGGTTGGGTTAGGGGTGTTGGGGAGGGGTTCAGGGCGTTGGGTGGTTAGAGTGCGGGGGTTGGGGGGGTTAGGGTTCAGTGTTAGGTTTTAGGGTCAGGGTCAAGTTCAGGGCTGAGGGTTAGGTTTTGGCTTTGGGGTTCGGGCCTAGGGCTGGGGTCAGGGCTTGGGGTTGGGGTGAGGGTTTCGGGTTAGGATTTAGGTTCCAGGTTTAGGTTCCGGGTCCGAGCCAGGGTCAGGGATCAGGGTCAGGGTCAAGGGTCGGCGGTTGGGGTCGAGTGGGTTAGGGTTTGGGGGTTAGCGGTTTATGGTTTCCTTTTGGCGACGTCCCCCCGGGCTCGATGAATAGATGTTTTCAGTGGCCCCTGAAGCGCCTCTCGCTGCGGTCGTTCGTCTCTTGTCCGACGGGGAGTGCACGCATGCCTCTCGGCTTGGTGGAGAAAAACGCCCTCACCCTGTTGGTGCAGTCAAGGGAGGCGGGACTTGTCCCCTCGTGAGGTACTCCTGGCCCAGGCCCGGTCCCACGCGTGAGGGGCCGTTTGGTTGTATGTGGCCGTGGAATGCGCAAGGGTTGCTCCGGTTGGGATAGAAGTGTCTGGGGCCTTCCGTGACCCTGGGTAGTCGTTGGATTCTGGCTCCCCTATGTGCCCCTGCCACGCCACTGTCCGCACCTCCACCACCCACCGTAGTCTTCCGTCTGGCCCTCTTTGCACACGTCAGCACCCCACCCCGGGCCCCAACTCGCTTGATACTCCCGTTCTGCTTTTTCAGCCCCCGACACCTACGGATGCAACGACACAGGCGGGAGTTGTCGGAGATGTCGTGACGGCTCCGTTGGCGCTGTATTCCTGAGTCTGCCAGGAGCCCGGGGACCAATCGCTAATGCTGTCGTGTCTGCGAGTCACGGGGCGGCCGTGCGCGGTTGCTCGCGCCTACGCTAAATTTTGCTCTGTCCGACGTTGCTCCCCAGAGCTTCGCGGACGGGCCCTCAGCCCCGTTTGTCTAGGACTCTCGTCGCTGCCCCGATTACTTCACTCGGTTGCCCTCCTTCACCCGTATGGACGAGCGCAGCACTGAGTGTTTTTCTCACAGACGATTCAGATCGTCAGATACTTCAGGTCCAGGTCCCATCTGCCCAAGCGAAGTTTCAGCTTCCACGCAGTTTCTGAAGTCGGCCGTTACGGATCTCTCCTTTGTGTCATGTGGTAGTATCCTTTGTCTTGCGTCACGTCCTCCGGTGTCGTGCCAAGTCGGACTGTGCCGCCTTGTGGTGTGTGGTACATCCATAGGATGGAGTAGTATTCAGCGGTGAAAGGATGCCATGAGGGGTTAGAGATTTAGGGTTCAGGCTCTGGGTCACGTTTAGGGTTAGGGCGGTTAGGGTTTGGGTCGTTGGGGTTAAGGTTAAGGGGTGTGGGGGGGCTGGGTTTGGGGGGGTTTTGTGTTGGGGGTTTGGTGTTGGGGCGAGGGCGGTTTGGGTTGTGGTTAGGGTGTTGGCCTTGAGCTTAGGGGTCTGGGGCTAGGGTTCGGGGGTTTGGGGTCGGGGCAGGGGTGTTGGGGTTTTGGTTGGGGTTTTGGGGTGTTTAGGGTTGGGGGCTGGAGTGGTTGGGGTTCGGAGTTAGGCGGAGGGTTGATGAAAGTTCCGTTTTAGGTTTAGGGTTGAGGGTTAGGGCTTAGGGCTAGGGCTAGGGTTAGGGGTTATGGGTTGAGGTTAGGGTTAGGGTTAGAGTTAGTGCTCCGGGGGTTGGGTTTAGGGTTACGGGGTTTGAGCTTGGGGTTAGGGGGTTTGGCGGTTTGGCCTTAGGGGGTTGGGGTTGGGGTTAGGGTTAGGGCTTAGGGTCAGGATGCAGGGTCAGAATTCAGGGTCGAGGGTCGGGGTCAGCGGTCAGGCGTCGGGCTCGGGTGCTTAGGGTGTAGGCTCAGGGTTTTAGGGTTAGGCCTTTAGGGTTAGGGTTTTGGGCTTCAGGCTTTGGGTCATTGTTAGGGTTAGGGCGGTTAGGGTGAGGGTTGCTGGGCTTAGGATTGGGGGTTGGGCTTGGGCTTAGAGCTGGGTGTTGGGACTAGGGCTAGAGGTGTTGTTATTAGCGTTAGCGGGTTGGGTTAGGGGTGTTGGGGAGGGGTTCAGGGCGTTGGGTGGTTAGAGTGCGGGGGTTGGGGGGGTTAGGGTTCAGTGTTAGGTTTTAGGGTCAGGGTCAAGTTCAGGGCTGAGGGTTAGGTTTTGGCTTTGGGGTTCGGGCCTAGGGCTGGGGTCAGGGCTTGGGGTTGGGGTGAGGGTTTCGGGTTAGGATTTAGGTTCCAGGTTTAGGTTCCGGGTCCGAGCCAGGGTCAGGGATCAGGGTCAGGGTCAAGGGTCGGCGGTTGGGGTCGAGTGGGTTAGGGTTTGGGGGTTAGCGGTTTATGGTTTCCTTTTGGCGACGTCCCCCCGGGCTCGATGAATAGATGTTTTCAGTGGCCCCTGAAGCGCCTCTCGCTGCGGTCGTTCGTCTCTTGTCCGACGGGGAGTGCACGCATGCCTCTCGGCTTGGTGGAGAAAAACGCCCTCACCCTGTTGGTGCAGTCAAGGGAGGCGGGACTTGTCCCCTCGTGAGGTACTCCTGGCCCAGGCCCGGTCCCACGCGTGAGGGGCCGTTTGGTTGTATGTGGCCGTGGAATGCGCAAGGGTTGCTCCGGTTGGGATAGAAGTGTCTGGGGCCTTCCGTGACCCTGGGTAGTCGTTGGATTCTGGCTCCCCTATGTGCCTCTGCCACGCCACTGTCCGCACCTCCACCACCCACCGTAGTCTTCCGTCTGGCCCTCTTTGCACACGTCAGCACCCCACCCCGGGCCCCAACTCGCTTGATACTCCCGTTCTGCTTTTTCAGCCCCCGACACCTACGGATGCAACGACACAGGCGGGAGTTGTCGGAGATGTCGTGACGGCTCCGTTGGCGCTGTATTCCTGAGTCTGCCAGGAGCCCGGGGACCAATCGCTAATGCTGTCGTGTCTGCGAGTCACGGGGCGGCCGTGCGCGGTTGCTCGCGCCTACGCTAAATTTTGCTCTGTCCGACGTTGCTCCCCAGAGCTTCGCGGACGGGCCCTCAGCCCCGTTTGTCTAGGACTCTCGTCGCTGCCCCGATTACTTCACTCGGTTGCCCTCCTTCACCCGTATGGACGAGCGCAGCACTGAGTGTTTTTCTCACAGACGATTCAGATCGTCAGATACTTCAGGTCCAGGTCCCATCTGCCCAAGCGAAGTTTCAGCTTCCACGCAGTTTCTGAAGTCGGCCGTTACGGATCTCTCCTTTGTGTCATGTGGTAGTATCCTTCGTCTTGCGTCACGTCCTCCGGTGTCGTGCCAAGTGGGACTGTGCCGCCTTGTGGTGTGTGGTACATCCATAGGATGGAGTAGTATTCAGCGGTGAAAGGATGCCATGAGGGGTTAGAGATTTAGGGTTCAGGCTCTGGGTCACGTTTAGGGTTAGGGCGGTTAGGGTTTGGGTCGTTGGGGTTAAGGTTAAGGGGTGTGGGGGGGGGCTGGGTTTGGGGGGGTTTTGTGTTGGGGGTTTGGTGTTGGGGCGAGGGCGGTTTGGGTTGTGGTTAGGGTGTTGGCCTTGAGCTTAGGGGTCTGGGGCTAGGGTTCGGGGGTTTGGGGTCGGGGCAGGGGTGTTGGGGTTTTGGTTGGGGTTTTGGGGTGTTTAGGGTTGGGGGCTGGAGTGGTTGGGGTTCGGAGTTAGGTGGAGGGTTGATGAAAGTTCCGTTTTAGGTTTAGGGTTGAGGGTTAGGGCTTAGGGCTAGGGCTAGGGTTAGGGGTTATGGGTTGAGGTTAGGGTTAGGGTTAGAGTTAGTGCTCCGGGGGTTGGGTTTAGGGTTACGGGGTTTGAGCTTGGGGTTAGGGGGTTTGGCGGTTTGGCCTTAGGGGGTTGGGGTTGGGGTTAGGGTTAGGGCTTAGGGTCAGGATGCAGGGTCAGAATTCAGGGTCGAGGGTCGGGGTCAGCGGTCAGGCGTCGGGCTCGGGTGCTTAGGGTGTAGGCTCAGGGTTTTAGGGTTAGGCCTTTAGGGTTAGGGTTTTGGGCTTCAGGCTTTGGGTCATTGTTAGGGTTAGGGCGGTTAGGGTGAGGGTTGCTGGGCTTAGGATTGGGGGTTGGGCTTGGGCTTAGAGCTGGGTGTTGGGACTAGGGCTAGAGGTGTTGTTATTAGCGTTAGCGGGTTGGGTTAGGGGTGTTGGGGAGGGGTTCAGGGCGTTGGGTGGTTAGAGTGCGGGGGTTGGGGGGGTTAGGGTTCAGTGTTAGGTTTTAGGGTCAGGGTCAAGTTCAGGGCTGAGGGTTAGGTTTTGGCTTTGGGGTTCGGGCCTAGGGCTGGGGTCAGGGCTTGGGGTTGGGGTGAGGGTTTCGGGTTAGGATTTAGGTTCCAGGTTTAGGTTCCGGGTCCGAGCCAGGGTCAGGGATCAGGGTCAGGGTCAAGGGTCGGCGGTTGGGGTCGAGTGGGTTAGGGTTTGGGGGTTAGCGGTTTATGGTTTCCTTTTGGCGACGTCCCCCCGGGCTCGATGAATAGATGTTTTCAGTGGCCCCTGAAGCGCCTCTCGCTGCGGTCGTTCGTCTCTTGTCCGACGGGGAGTGCACGCATGCCTCTCGGCTTGGTGGAGAAAAACGCCCTCACCCTGTTGGTGCAGTCAAGGGAGGCGGGACTTGTCCCCTCGTGAGGTACTCCTGGCCCAGGCCCGGTCCCACGCGTGAGGGGCCGTTTGGTTGTATGTGGCCGTGGAATGCGCAAGGGTTGCTCCGGTTGGGATAGAAGTGTCTGGGGCCTTCCGTGACCCTGGGTAGTCGTTGGATTCTGGCTCCCCTATGTGCCTCTGCCACGCCACTGTCCGCACCTCCACCACCCACCGTAGTCTTCCGTCTGGCCCTCTTTGCACACGTCAGCACCCCACCCCGGGCCCCAACTCGCTTGATACTCCCGTTCTGCTTTTTCAGCCCCCGACACCTACGGATGCAACGACACAGGCGGGAGTTGTCGGAGATGTCGTGACGGCTCCGTTGGCGCTGTATTCCTGAGTCTGCCAGGAGCCCGGGGACCAATCGCTAATGCTGTCGTGTCTGCGAGTCACGGGGCGGCCGTGCGCGGTTGCTCGCGCCTACGCTAAATTTTGCTCTGTCCGACGTTGCTCCCCAGAGCTTCGCGGACGGGCCCTCAGCCCCGTTTGTCTAGGACTCTCGTCGCTGCCCCGATTACTTCACTCGGTTGCCCTCCTTCACCCGTATGGACGAGCGCAGCACTGAGTGTTTTTCTCACAGACGATTCAGATCGTCAGATACTTCAGGTCCAGGTCCCATCTGCCCAAGCGAAGTTTCAGCTTCCACGCAGTTTCTGAAGTCGGCCGTTACGGATCTCTCCTTTGTGTCATGTGGTAGTATCCTTTGTCTTGCGTCACGTCCTCCGGTGTCGTGCCAAGTCGGACTGTGCCGCCTTGTGGTGTGTGGTACATCCATAGGATGGAGTAGTATTCAGCGGTGAAAGGATGCCATGAGGGGTTAGAGATTTAGGGTTCAGGCTCTGGGTCACGTTTAGGGTTAGGGCGGTTAGGGTTTGGGTCGTTGGGGTTAAGGTTAAGGGGTGTGGGGGGGCTGGGTTTGGGGGGGTTTTGTGTTGGGGGTTTGGTGTTGGGGCGAGGGCGGTTTGGGTTGTGGTTAGGGTGTTGGCCTTGAGCTTAGGGGTCTGGGGCTAGGGTTCGGGGGTTTGGGGTCGGGGCAGGGGTGTTGGGGTTTTGGTTGGGGTTTTGGGGTGTTTAGGGTTGGGGGCTGGAGTGGTTGGGGTTCGGAGTTAGGTGGAGGGTTGATGAAAGTTCCGTTTTAGGTTTAGGGTTGAGGGTTAGGGCTTAGGGCTAGGGCTAGGGTTAGGGGTTATGGGTTGAGGTTAGGGTTAGGGTTAGAGTTAGTGCTCCGGGGGTTGGGTTTAGGGTTACGGGGTTTGAGCTTGGGGTTAGGGGGTTTGGCGGTTTGGCCTTAGGGGGTTGGGGTTGGGGTTAGGGTTAGGGCTTAGGGTCAGGATGCAGGGTCAGAATTCAGGGTCGAGGGTCGGGGTCAGCGGTCAGGCGTCGGGCTCGGGTGCTTAGGGTGTAGGCTCAGGGTTTTAGGGTTAGGCCTTTAGGGTTAGGGTTTTGGGCTTCAGGCTTTGGGTCATTGTTAGGGTTAGGGCGGTTAGGGTGAGGGTTGCTGGGCTTAGGATTGGGGGTTGGGCTTGGGCTTAGAGCTGGGTGTTGGGACTAGGGCTAGAGGTGTTGTTATTAGCGTTAGCGGGTTGGGTTAGGGGTGTTGGGGAGGGGTTCAGGGCGTTGGGTGGTTAGAGTGCGGGGGTTGGGGGGGTTAGGGTTCAGTGTTAGGTTTTAGGGTCAGGGTCAAGTTCAGGGCTGAGGGTTAGGTTTTGGCTTTGGGGTTCGGGCCTAGGGCTGGGGTCAGGGCTTGGGGTTGGGGTGAGGGTTTCGGGTTAGGATTTAGGTTCCAGGTTTAGGTTCCGGGTCCGAGCCAGGGTCAGGGATCAGGGTCAGGGTCAAGGGTCGGCGGTTGGGGTCGAGTGGGTTAGGGTTTGGGGGTTAGCGGTTTATGGTTTCCTTTTGGCGACGTCCCCCCGGGCTCGATGAATAGATGTTTTCAGTGGCCCCTGAAGCGCCTCTCGCTGCGGTCGTTCGTCTCTTGTCCGACGGGGAGTGCACGCATGCCTCTCGGCTTGGTGGAGAAAAACGCCCTCACCCTGTTGGTGCAGTCAAGGGAGGCGGGACTTGTCCCCTCGTGAGGTACTCCTGGCCCAGGCCCGGTCCCACGCGTGAGGGGCCGTTTGGTTGTATGTGGCCGTGGAATGCGCAAGGGTTGCTCCGGTTGGGATAGAAGTGTCTGGGGCCTTCCGTGACCCTGGGTAGTCGTTGGATTCTGGCTCCCCTATGTGCCCCTGCCACGCCACTGTCCGCACCTCCACCACCCACCGTAGTCTTCCGTCTGGCCCTCTTTGCACACGTCAGCACCCCACCCCGGGCCCCAACTCGCTTGATACTCCCGTTCTGCTTTTTCAGCCCCCGACACCTACGGATGCAACGACACAGGCGGGAGTTGTCGGAGATGTCGTGACGGCTCCGTTGGCGCTGTATTCCTGAGTCTGCCAGGAGCCCGGGGACCAATCGCTAATGCTGTCGTGTCTGCGAGTCACGGGGCGGCCGTGCGCGGTTGCTCGCGCCTACGCTAAATTTTGCTCTGTCCGACGTTGCTCCCCAGAGCTTCGCGGACGGGCCCTCAGCCCCGTTTGTCTAGGACTCTCGTCGCTGCCCCGATTACTTCACTCGGTTGCCCTCCTTCACCCGTATGGACGAGCGCAGCACTGAGTGTTTTTCTCACAGACGATTCAGATCGTCAGATACTTCAGGTCCAGGTCCCATCTGCCCAAGCGAAGTTTCAGCTTCCACGCAGTTTCTGAAGTCGGCCGTTACGGATCTCTCCTTTGTGTCATGTGGTAGTATCCTTCGTCTTGCGTCACGTCCTCCGGTGTCGTGCCAAGTGGGACTGTGCCGCCTTGTGGTGTGTGGTACATCCATAGGATGGAGTAGTATTCAGCGGTGAAAGGATGCCATGAGGGGTTAGAGATTTAGGGTTCAGGCTCTGGGTCACGTTTAGGGTTAGGGCGGTTAGGGTTTGGGTCGTTGGGGTTAAGGTTAAGGGGTGTGGGGGGGCTGGGTTTGGGGGGGTTTTGTGTTGGGGGTTTGGTGTTGGGGCGAGGGCGGTTTGGGTTGTGGTTAGGGTGTTGGCCTTGAGCTTAGGGGTCTGGGGCTAGGGTTCGGGGGTTTGGGGTCGGGGCAGGGGTGTTGGGGTTTTGGTTGGGGTTTTGGGGTGTTTAGGGTTGGGGGCTGGAGTGGTTGGGGTTCGGAGTTAGGTGGAGGGTTGATGAAAGTTCCGTTTTAGGTTTAGGGTTGAGGGTTAGGGCTTAGGGCTAGGGCTAGGGTTAGGGGTTATGGGTTGAGGTTAGGGTTAGGGTTAGAGTTAGTGCTCCGGGGGTTGGGTTTAGGGTTACGGGGTTTGAGCTTGGGGTTAGGGGGTTTGGCGGTTTGGCCTTAGGGGGTTGGGGTTGGGGTTAGGGTTAGGGCTTAGGGTCAGGATGCAGGGTCAGAATTCAGGGTCGAGGGTCGGGGTCAGCGGTCAGGCGTCGGGCTCGGGTGCTTAGGGTGTAGGCTCAGGGTTTTAGGGTTAGGCCTTTAGGGTTAGGGTTTTGGGCTTCAGGCTTTGGGTCATTGTTAGGGTTAGGGCGGTTAGGGTGAGGGTTGCTGGGCTTAGGATTGGGGGTTGGGCTTGGGCTTAGAGCTGGGTGTTGGGACTAGGGCTAGAGGTGTTGTTATTAGCGTTAGCGGGTTGGGTTAGGGGTGTTGGGGAGGGGTTCAGGGCGTTGGGTGGTTAGAGTGCGGGGGTTGGGGGGGTTAGGGTTCAGTGTTAGGTTTTAGGGTCAGGGTCAAGTTCAGGGCTGAGGGTTAGGTTTTGGCTTTGGGGTTCGGGCCTAGGGCTGGGGTCAGGGCTTGGGGTTGGGGTGAGGGTTTCGGGTTAGGATTTAGGTTCCAGGTTTAGGTTCCGGGTCCGAGCCAGGGTCAGGGATCAGGGTCAGGGTCAAGGGTCGGCGGTTGGGGTCGAGTGGGTTAGGGTTTGGGGGTTAGCGGTTTATGGTTTCCTTTTGGCGACGTCCCCCCGGGCTCGATGAATAGATGTTTTCAGTGGCCCCTGAAGCGCCTCTCGCTGCGGTCGTTCGTCTCTTGTCCGACGGGGAGTGCACGCATGCCTCTCGGCTTGGTGGAGAAAAACGCCCTCACCCTGTTGGTGCAGTCAAGGGAGGCGGGACTTGTCCCCTCGTGAGGTACTCCTGGCCCAGGCCCGGTCCCACGCGTGAGGGGCCGTTTGGTTGTATGTGGCCGTGGAATGCGCAAGGGTTGCTCCGGTTGGGATAGAAGTGTCTGGGGCCTTCCGTGACCCTGGGTAGTCGTTGGATTCTGGCTCCCCTATGTGCCCCTGCCACGCCACTGTCCGCACCTCCACCACCCACCGTAGTCTTCCGTCTGGCCCTCTTTGCACACGTCAGCACCCCACCCCGGGCCCCAACTCGCTTGATACTCCCGTTCTGCTTTTTCAGCCCCCGACACCTACGGATGCAACGACACAGGCGGGAGTTGTCGGAGATGTCGTGACGGCTCCGTTGGCGCTGTATTCCTGAGTCTGCCAGGAGCCCGGGGACCAATCGCTAATGCTGTCGTGTCTGCGAGTCACGGGGCGGCCGTGCGCGGTTGCTCGCGCCTACGCTAAATTTTGCTCTGTCCGACGTTGCTCCCCAGAGCTTCGCGGACGGGCCCTCAGCCCCGTTTGTCTAGGACTCTCGTCGCTGCCCCGATTACTTCACTCGGTTGCCCTCCTTCACCCGTATGGACGAGCGCAGCACTGAGTGTTTTTCTCACAGACGATTCAGATCGTCAGATACTTCAGGTCCAGGTCCCATCTGCCCAAGCGAAGTTTCAGCTTCCACGCAGTTTCTGAAGTCGGCCGTTACGGATCTCTCCTTTGTGTCATGTGGTAGTATCCTTCGTCTTGCGTCACGTCCTCCGGTGTCGTGCCAAGTGGGACTGTGCCGCCTTGTGGTGTGTGGTACATCCATAGGATGGAGTAGTATTCAGCGGTGAAAGGATGCCATGAGGGGTTAGAGATTTAGGGTTCAGGCTCTGGGTCACGTTTAGGGTTAGGGCGGTTAGGGTTTGGGTCGTTGGGGTTAAGGTTAAGGGGTGTGGGGGGGCTGGGTTTGGGGGGGTTTTGTGTTGGGGGTTTGGTGTTGGGGCGAGGGCGGTTTGGGTTGTGGTTAGGGTGTTGGCCTTGAGCTTAGGGGTCTGGGGCTAGGGTTCGGGGGTTTGGGGTCGGGGCAGGGGTGTTGGGGTTTTGGTTGGGGTTTTGGGGTGTTTAGGGTTGGGGGCTGGAGTGGTTGGGGTTCGGAGTTAGGTGGAGGGTTGATGAAAGTTCCGTTTTAGGTTTAGGGTTGAGGGTTAGGGCTTAGGGCTAGGGCTAGGGTTAGGGGTTATGGGTTGAGGTTAGGGTTAGGGTTAGAGTTAGTGCTCCGGGGGTTGGGTTTAGGGTTACGGGGTTTGAGCTTGGGGTTAGGGGGTTTGGCGGTTTGGCCTTAGGGGGTTGGGGTTGGGGTTAGGGTTAGGGCTTAGGGTCAGGATGCAGGGTCAGAATTCAGGGTCGAGGGTCGGGGTCAGCGGTCAGGCGTCGGGCTCGGGTGCTTAGGGTGTAGGCTCAGGGTTTTAGGGTTAGGCCTTTAGGGTTAGGGTTTTGGGCTTCAGGCTTTGGGTCATTGTTAGGGTTAGGGCGGTTAGGGTGAGGGTTGCTGGGCTTAGGATTGGGGGTTGGGCTTGGGCTTAGAGCTGGGTGTTGGGATTAGGGCTAGAGGTGTTGGGGTTAGCGTTAGCGGGTTGGGTTAGGGGTGTTGGGGAGGGGTTCAGGGCGTTGGGTGGTTAGAGTGCGGGGGTTGGGGGGGTTAGGGTTCAGTGTTAGGTTTTAGGGTCAGGGTCAAGTTCAGGGCTGAGGGTTAGGTTTTGGCTTTGGGGTTCGGGCCTAGGGCTGGGGTCAGGGCTTGGGGTTGGGGTGAGGGTTTCGGGTTAGGATTTAGGTTCCAGGTTTAGGTTCCGGGTCCGAGCCAGGGTCAGGGATCAGGGTCAGGGTCAAGGGTCGGCGGTTGGGGTCGAGTGGGTTAGGGTTTGGGGGTTAGCGGTTTATGGTTTCCTTTTGGCGACGTCCCCCCGGGCTCGATGAATAGATGTTTTCAGCGGCCCCTGAAGCGCCTCTCGCTGCGGTCGTTCGTCTCTTGTCCGACGGGGAGTGCACGCATGCCTCTCGGCTTGGTGGAGAAAAACGCCCTCACCCTGTTGGTGCAGTCAAGGGAGGCGGGACTTGTCCCCTCGTGAGGTACTCCTGGCCCAGGCCCGGTCCCACGCGTGAGGGGCCGTTTGGTTGTATGTGGCCGTGGAATGCGCAAGGGTTGCTCCGGTTGGGATAGAAGTGTCTGGGGCCTTCCGTGACCCTGGGTAGTCGTTGGATTCTGGCTCCCCTATGTGCCCCTGCCACGCCACTGTCCGCACCTCCACCACCCACCGTAGTCTTCCGTCTGGCCCTCTTTGCACACGTCAGCACCCCACCCCGGGCCCCAACTCGCTTGATACTCCCGTTCTGCTTTTTCAGCCCCCGACACCTACGGATGCAACGACACAGGCGGGAGTTGTCGGAGATGTCGTGACGGCTCCGTTGGCGCTGTATTCCTGAGTCTGCCAGGAGCCCGGGGACCAATCGCTAATGCTGTCGTGTCTGCGAGTCACGGGGCGGCCGTGCGCGGTTGCTCGCGCCTACGCTAAATTTTGCTCTGTCCGACGTTGCTCCCCAGAGCTTCGCGGACGGGCCCTCAGCCCCGTTTGTCTAGGACTCTCGTCGCTGCCCCGATTACTTCACTCGGTTGCCCTCCTTCACCCGTATGGACGAGCGCAGCACTGAGTGTTTTTCTCACAGACGATTCAGATCGTCAGATACTTCAGGTCCAGGTCCCATCTGCCCAAGCGAAGTTTCAGCTTCCACGCAGTTTCTGAAGTCGGCCGTTACGGATCTCTCCTTTGTGTCATGTGGTAGTATCCTTTGTCTTGCGTCACGTCCTCCGGTGTCGTGCCAAGTGGGACTGTGCCGCCTTGTGGTGTGTGGTACATCCATAGGATGGAGTAGTATTCAGCGGTGAAAGGATGCCATGAGGGGTTAGAGATTTAGGGTTCAGGCTCTGGGTCACGTTTAGGGTTAGGGCGGTTAGGGTTTGGGTCGTTGGGGTTAAGGTTAAGGGGTGTGGGGGCCTGGGTTTGGGGGGTTTTGTGTTGGGGGTTTGGTGTTGGGGCGAGGGCGGTTTGGGTTTTGGTTAGGATGTTGGCCTTGAGCTTAGGGGTCTGGGGCTAGGGTTCGGGGGTTTGGGGTCGGGGCAGGGGTGTTGGGGTTTTGGTTGGGGTTTTGGGGTGTTTAGGGTTGGGGGCTGGAGTGGTTGGGGTTCAGGGTTAGGTGGAGGGTTGATGAAAGTTCCGTTTTAGGTTTAGGGTTGAGGGTTAGGGCTTAGGGCTAGGGCTAGGGTTAGGGGTTATGGGTTGAGGTTAGGGTTAGGGTTAGAGTTAGTGCTCCGGGGGTTGGGTTTAGGGTTACGGGGTTTGAGCTTGGGGTTAGGGGGTTTGGCGGTTTGGCCTTAGGGGGTTGGGGTTGGGGTTAGGGTTAGGGCTTAGGGTCAGGATGCAGGGTCAGAATTCAGGGTCGAGGGTCGGGGTCAGCGGTCAGGCGTCGGGCTCGGGTGCTTAGGGTGTAGGCTCAGGGTTTTAGGGTTAGGTCTTTAGGGTTAGGGTTTTGGGCTTCAGGCTTTGGGTCATTGTTAGGGTTAGGGCGGTTAGGGTGAGGGTTGCTGGGCTTAGGATTGGGGGTTGGGCTTGGGCTTAGAGCTGGGTGTTGGGATGAGGGCTAGAGGTGTTGGGGTTAGCGTTAGCGGGTTGGGTTAGGGGTGTTGGGGAGGGGTTCAGGGCGTTGGGTGGTTAGAGTGCGGGGGTTGGGGGGGTTAGGGTTCAGTGTTAGGTTTTAGGGTCAGGGTCAAGTTCAGGGCTTAGGGTTAGGTTTTGGCTTTGGGGTTCGGGCCTAGGGCTGGGGTCAGGGCTTGGGGTTGGGGTGAGGATTTCGGGTTAGGATTTAGGTTCCAGGTTTAGGTTCCGGGTCCGAGCCAGGGTCAGGGATCAGGGTCAGGGTCAAGGGTCGGCGGTTGGGGTCGAGTGGGTTAGGGTTTGGGGGTTAGCGGTTTATGGTTTCCTTTTGGCGACGTCCCCCCGGGCTCGATGAATAGATGTTTTCAGCGGCCCCTGAAGCGCCTCTCGCTGCGGTCGTTCGTCTCTTGTCCGACGGGGAGTGCACGCATGCCTCTCGGCTTGGTGGAGAAAAACGCCCTCACCCTGTTGGTGCAGTCAAGGGAGGCGGGACTTGTCCCCTCGTGAGGTACTCCTGGCCCAGGCCCGGTCCCACGCGTGAGGGGCCGTTTGGTTGTATGTGGCCGTGGAATGCGCAAGGGTTGCTCCGGTTGGGATAGAAGTGTCTGGGGCCTTCCGTGACCCTGGGTAGTCGTTGGATTCTGGCTCCCCTATGTGCCCCTGCCACGCCACTGTCCGCACCTCCACCACCCACCGTAGTCTTCCGTCTGGCCCTCTTTGCACACGTCAGCACCCCACCCCGGGCCCCAACTCGCTTGATACTCCCGTTCTGCTTTTTCAGCCCCCGACACCTACGGATGCAACGACACAGGCGGGAGTTGTCGGAGATGTCGTGACGGCTCCGTTGGCGCTGTATTCCTGAGTCTGCCAGGAGCCCGGGGACCAATCGCTAATGCTGTCGTGTCTGCGAGTCACGGGGCGGCCGTGCGCGGTTGCTCGCGCCTACGCTAAATTTTGCTCTGTCCGACGTTGCTCCCCAGAGCTTCGCGGACGGGCCCTCAGCCCCGTTTGTCTAGGACTCTCGTCGCTGCCCCGATTACTTCACTCGGTTGCCCTCCTTCACCCGTATGGACGAGCGCAGCACTGAGTGTTTTTCTCACAGACGATTCAGATCGTCAGATACTTCAGGTCCAGGTCCCATCTGCCCAAGCGAAGTTTCAGCTTCCACGCAGTTTCTGAAGTCGGCCGTTACGGATCTCTCCTTTGTGTCATGTGGTAGTATCCTTCGTCTTGCGTCACGTCCTCCGGTGTCGTGCCAAGTGGGACTGTGCCGCCTTGTGGTGTGTGGTACATCCATAGGATGGAGTAGTATTCAGCGGTGAAAGGATGCCATGAGGGGTTAGAGATTTAGGGTTCAGGCTCTGGGTCACGTTTAGGGTTAGGGCGGTTAGGGTTTGGGTCGTTGGGGTTAAGGTTAAGGGGTGTGGGGGGGGCTGGGTTTGGGGGGGTTTTGTGTTGGGGGTTTGGTGTTGGGGCGAGGGCGGTTTGGGTTGTGGTTAGGGTGTTGGCCTTGAGCTTAGGGGTCTGGGGCTAGGGTTCGGGGGTTTGGGGTCGGGGCAGGGGTGTTGGGGTTTTGGTTGGGGTTTTGGGGTGTTTAGGGTTGGGGGCTGGAGTGGTTGGGGTTCGGAGTTAGGTGGAGGGTTGATGAAAGTTCCGTTTTAGGTTTAGGGTTGAGGGTTAGGGCTTAGGGCTAGGGCTAGGGTTAGGGGTTATGGGTTGAGGTTAGGGTTAGGGTTAGAGTTAGTGCTCCGGGGGTTGGGTTTAGGGTTACGGGGTTTGAGCTTGGGGTTAGGGGGTTTGGCGGTTTGGCCTTAGGGGGTTGGGGTTGGGGTTAGGGTTAGGGCTTAGGGTCAGGATGCAGGGTCAGAATTCAGGGTCGAGGGTCGGGGTCAGCGGTCAGGCGTCGGGCTCGGGTGCTTAGGGTGTAGGCTCAGGGTTTTAGGGTTAGGCCTTTAAGGTTAGGGTTTTGGGCTTCAGGCTTTGGGTCATTGTTAGGGTTAGGGCGGTTAGGGTGAGGGTTGCTGGGCTTAGGATTGGGGGTTGGGCTTGGGCTTAGAGCTGGGTGTTGGGACTAGGGCTAGAGGTGTTGTTATTAGCGTTAGCGGGTTGGGTTAGGGGTGTTGGGGAGGGGTTCAGGGCGTTGGGTGGTTAGAGTGCGGGGGTTGGGGGGGTTAGGGTTCAGTGTTAGGTTTTAGGGTCAGGGTCAAGTTCAGGGCTGAGGGTTAGGTTTTGGCTTTGGGGTTCGGGCCTAGGGCTGGGGTCAGGGCTTGGGGTTGGGGTGAGGGTTTCGGGTTAGGATTTAGGTTCCAGGTTTAGGTTCCGGGTCCGAGCCAGGGTCAGGGATCAGGGTCAGGGTCAAGGGTCGGCGGTTGGGGTCGAGTGGGTTAGGGTTTGGGGGTTAGCGGTTTATGGTTTCCTTTTGGCGACGTCCCCCCGGGCTCGATGAATAGATGTTTTCAGTGGCCCCTGAAGCGCCTCTCGCTGCGGTCGTTCGTCTCTTGTCCGACGGGGAGTGCACGCATGCCTCTCGGCTTGGTGGAGAAAAACGCCCTCACCCTGTTGGTGCAGTCAAGGGAGGCGGGACTTGTCCCCTCGTGAGGTACTCCTGGCCCAGGCCCGGTCCCACGCGTGAGGGGCCGTTTGGTTGTATGTGGCCGTGGAATGCGCAAGGGTTGCTCCGGTTGGGATAGAAGTGTCTGGGGCCTTCCGTGACCCTGGGTAGTCGTTGGATTCTGGCTCCCCTATGTGCCTCTGCCACGCCACTGTCCGCACCTCCACCACCCACCGTAGTCTTCCGTCTGGCCCTCTTTGCACACGTCAGCACCCCACCCCGGGCCCCAACTCGCTTGATACTCCCGTTCTGCTTTTTCAGCCCCCGACACCTACGGATGCAACGACACAGGCGGGAGTTGTCGGAGATGTCGTGACGGCTCCGTTGGCGCTGTATTCCTGAGTCTGCCAGGAGCCCGGGGACCAATCGCTAATGCTGTCGTGTCTGCGAGTCACGGGGCGGCCGTGCGCGGTTGCTCGCGCCTACGCTAAATTTTGCTCTGTCCGACGTTGCTCCCCAGAGCTTCGCGGACGGGCCCTCAGCCCCGTTTGTCTAGGACTCTCGTCGCTGCCCCGATTACTTCACTCGGTTGCCCTCCTTCACCCGTATGGACGAGCGCAGCACTGAGTGTTTTTCTCACAGACGATTCAGATCGTCAGATACTTCAGGTCCAGGTCCCATCTGCCCAAGCGAAGTTTCAGCTTCCACGCAGTTTCTGAAGTCGGCCGTTACGGATCTCTCCTTTGTGTCATGTGGTAGTATCCTTTGTCTTGCGTCACGTCCTCCGGTGTCGTGCCAAGTGGGACTGTGCCGCCTTGTGGTGTGTGGTACATCCATAGGATGGAGTAGTATTCAGCGGTGAAAGGATGCCATGAGGGGTTAGAGATTTAGGGTTCAGGCTCTGGGTCACGTTTAGGGTTAGGGCGGTTAGGGTTTGGGTCGTTGGGGTTAAGGTTAAGGGGTGTGGGGGGGGCTGGGTTTGGGGGGGTTTTGTGTTGGGGGTTTGGTGTTGGGGCGAGGGCGGTTTGGGTTGTGGTTAGGGTGTTGGCCTTGAGCTTAGGGGTCTGGGGCTAGGGTTCGGGGGTTTGGGGTCGGGGCAGGGGTGTTGGGGTTTTGGTTGGGGTTTTGGGGTGTTTAGGGTTGGGGGCTGGAGTGGTTGGGGTTCGGAGTTAGGTGGAGGGTTGATGAAAGTTCCGTTTTAGGTTTAGGGTTGAGGGTTAGGGCTTAGGGCTAGGGCTAGGGTTAGGGGTTATGGGTTGAGGTTAGGGTTAGGGTTAGAGTTAGTGCTCCGGGGGTTGGGTTTAGGGTTACGGGGTTTGAGCTTGGGGTTAGGAATACTATCTCTCTATGCTTAGGGGGTTGGGGTTGGGGTTAGGGTTAGGGCTTAGGGTCAGGATGCAGGGTCAGAATTCAGGGTCGAGGGTCGGGGTCAGCGGTCAGGCGTCGGGCTCGGGTGCTTAGGGTGTAGGCTCAGGGTTTTAGGGTTAGGCCTTTAGGGTTAGGGTTTTGGGCTTCAGGCTTTGGGTCATTGTTAGGGTTAGGGCGGTTAGGGTGAGGGTTGCTGGGCTTAGGATTGGGGGTTGGGCTTGGGCTTAGAGCTGGGTGTTGGGATTAGGGCTAGAGGTGTTGGGGTTAGCGTTAGCGGGTTGGGTTAGGGGTGTTGGGGAGGGGTTCAGGGCGTTGGGTGGTTAGAGTGCGGGGGTTGGGGGGGTTAGGGTTCAGTGTTAGGTTTTAGGGTCAGGGTCAAGTTCAGGGCTGAGGGTTAGGTTTTGGCTTTGGGGTTCGGGCCTAGGGCTGGGGTCAGGGCTTGGGGTTGGGGTGAGGGTTTCGGGTTAGGATTTAGTTTCCAGGTTTAGGTTCCGGGTCCGAGCCAGGGTCAGGGTTCAGAGTTAGGGTAAAGGGTCGGCGGTTGGGGTCGAGTGGGTTAGGGTTTGGGGGTTAGCGGTTTATGGTTTCCTTTTGGCGACGTCCCCCCGGGCTCGATGAATAGATGTTTTCAGTGGCCCCTGAAGCGCCTCTCGCTGCGGTCGTTCGTCTCTTGTCCGACGGGGAGTGCACGCATGCCTCTCGGCTTGGTGGAGAAAAACGCCCTCACCCTGTTGGTGCAGTCAAGGGAGGCGGGACTTGTCCCCTCGTGAGGTACTCCTGGCCCAGGCCCGGTCCCACGCGTGAGGGGCCGTTTGGTTGTATGTGGCCGTGGAATGCGCAAGGGTTGCTCCGGTTGGGATAGAAGTGTCTGGGGCCTTCCGTGACCCTGGGTAGTCGTTGGATTCTGGCTCCCCTATGTGCCTCTGCCACGCCACTGTCCGCACCTCCACCACCCACCGTAGTCTTCCGTCTGGCCCTCTTTGCACACGTCAGCACCCCACCCCGGGCCCCAACTCGCTTGATACTCCCGTTCTGCTTTTTCAGCCCCCGACACCTACGGATGCAACGACACAGGCGGGAGTTGTCGGAGATGTCGTGACGGCTCCGTTGGCGCTGTATTCCTGAGTCTGCCAGGAGCCCGGGGACCAATCGCTAATGCTGTCGTGTCTGCGAGTCACGGGGCGGCCGTGCGCGGTTGCTCGCGCCTACGCTAAATTTTGCTCTGTCCGACGTTGCTCCCCAGAGCTTCGCGGACGGGCCCTCAGCCCCGTTTGTCTAGGACTCTCGTCGCTGCCCCGATTACTTCACTCGGTTGCCCTCCTTCACCCGTATGGACGAGCGCAGCACTGAGTGTTTTTCTCACAGACGATTCAGATCGTCAGATACTTCAGGTCCAGGTCCCATCTGCCCAAGCGAAGTTTCAGCTTCCACGCAGTTTCTGAAGTCGGCCGTTACGGATCTCTCCTTTGTGTCATGTGGTAGTATCCTTTGTCTTGCGTCACGTCCTCCGGTGTCGTGCCAAGTGGGACTGTGCCGCCTTGTGGTGTGTGGTACATCCATAGGATGGAGTAGTATTCAGCGGTGAAAGGATGCCATGAGGGGTTAGAGATTTAGGGTTCAGGCTCTGGGTCACGTTTAGGGTTAGGGCGGTTAGGGTTTGGGTCGTTGGGGTTAAGGTTAAGGGGTGTGGGGGGGGCTGGGTTTGGGGGGGGTTTGTGTTGGGGGTTTGGTGTTGGGGCGAGGGCGGTTTGGGTTGTGGTTAGGGTGTTGGCCTTGAGCTTAGGGGTCTGGGGCTAGGGTTCGGGGGTTTGGGGTCGGGGCAGGGGTGTTGGGGTTTTGGTTGGGGTTTTGGGGTGTTTAGGGTTGGGGGCTGGAGTGGTTGGGGTTCGGAGTTAGGTGGAGGGTTGATGAAAGTTCCGTTTTAGGTTTAGGGTTGAGGGTTAGGGCTTAGGGCTAGGGCTAGGGTTAGGGGTTATGGGTTGAGGTTAGGGTTAGGGTTAGAGTTAGTGCTCCGGGGGTTGGGTTTAGGGTTACGGGGTTTGAGCTTGGGGTTAGGGGGTTTGGCGGTTTGGCCTTAGGGGGTTGGGGTTGGGGTTAGGGTTAGGGCTTAGGGTCAGGATGCAGGGTCAGAATTCAGGGTCGAGGGTCGGGGTGAGCGGTCAGGCGTCGGGCTCGGGTGCTTAGGGTGTAGGCTCAGGGTTTTAGGGTTAGGCCTTTAGGGTTAGGGTTTTGGGCTTCAGGCTTTGGGTCATTGTTAGGGTTAGGGCGGTTAGGGTGAGGGTTGCTGGGCTTAGGATTGGGGGTTGGGCTTGGGCTTAGAGCTGGGTGTTGGGACTAGGGCTAGAGGTGTTGTTATTAGCGTTAGCGGGTTGGGTTAGGGGTGTTGGGGAGGGGTTCAGGGCGTTGGGTGGTTAGAGTGCGGGGGTTGGGGGGGTTAGGGTTCAGTGTTAGGTTTTAGGGTCAGGGTCAAGTTCAGGGCTGAGGGTTAGGTTTTGGCTTTGGGGTTCGGGCCTAGGGCTGGGGTCAGGGCTTGGGGTTGGGGTGAGGGTTTCGGGTTAGGATTTAGGTTCCAGGTTTAGGTTCCGGGTCCGAGCCAGGGTCAGGGATCAGGGTCAGGGTCAAGGGTCGGCGGTTGGGGTCGAGTAGGTTAGGGTTTGGGGGTTAGCGGTTTATGGTTTCCTTTTGGCGACGTCCCCCCGGGCTCGATGAATAGATGTTTTCAGTGGCCCCTGAAGCGCCTCTCGCTGCGGTCGTTCGTCTCTTGTCCGACGGGGAGTGCACGCATGCCTCTCGGCTTGGTGGAGAAAAACGCCCTCACCCTGTTGGTGCAGTCAAGGGAGGCGGGACTTGTCCCCTCGTGAGGTACTCCTGGCCCAGGCCCGGTCCCACGCGTGAGGGGCCGTTTGGTTGTATGTGGCCGTGGAATGCGCAAGGGTTGCTCCGGTTGGGATAGAAGTGTCTGGGGCCTTCCGTGACCCTGGGTAGTCGTTGGATTCTGGCTCCCCTATGTGCCTCTGCCACGCCACTGTCCGCACCTCCACCACCCACCGTAGTCTTCCGTCTGGCCCTCTTTGCACACGTCAGCACCCCACCCCGGGCCCCAACTCGCTTGATACTCCCGTTCTGCTTTTTCAGCCCCCGACACCTACGGATGCAACGACACAGGCGGGAGTTGTCGGAGATGTCGTGACGGCTCCGTTGGCGCTGTATTCCTGAGTCTGCCAGGAGCCCGGGGACCAATCGCTAATGCTGTCGTGTCTGCGAGTCACGGGGCGGCCGTGCGCGGTTGCTCGCGCCTACGCTAAATTTTGCTCTGTCCGACGTTGCTCCCCAGAGCTTCGCGGACGGGCCCTCAGCCCCGTTTGTCTAGGACTCTCGTCGCTGCCCCGATTACTTCACTCGGTTGCCCTCCTTCACCCGTATGGACGAGCGCAGCACTGAGTGTTTTTCTCACAGACGATTCAGATCGTCAGATACTTCAGGTCCAGGTCCCATCTGCCCAAGCGAAGTTTCAGCTTCCACGCAGTTTCTGAAGTCGGCCGTTACGGATCTCTCCTTTGTGTCATGTGGTAGTATCCTTTGTCTTGCGTCACGTCCTCCGGTGTCGTGCCAAGTGGGACTGTGCCGCCTTGTGGTGTGTGGTACATCCATAGGATGGAGTAGTATTCAGCGGTGAAAGGATGCCATGAGGGGTTAGAGATTTAGGGTTCAGGCTCTGGGTCACGTTTAGGGTTAGGGCGGTTAGGGTTTGGGTCGTTGGGGTTAAGGTTAAGGGGTGTGGGGGGGGCTGGGTTTGGGGGGGTTTTGTGTTGGGGGTTTGGTGTTGGGGCGAGGGCGGTTTGGGTTGTGGTTAGGGTGTTGGCCTTGAGCTTAGGGGTCTGGGGCTAGGGTTCGGGGGTTTGGGGTCGGGGCAGGGGTGTTGGGGTTTTGGTTGGGGTTTTGGGGTGTTTAGGGTTGGGGGCTGGAGTGGTTGGGGTTCGGAGTTAGGTGGAGGGTTGATGAAAGTTCCGTTTTAGGTTTAGGGTTGAGGGTTAGGGCTTAGGGCTAGGGCTAGGGTTAGGGGTTATGGGTTGAGGTTAGGGTTAGGGTTAGAGTTAGTGCTCCGGGGGTTGGGTTTAGGGTTACGGGGTTTGAGCTTGGGGTTAGGGGGTTTGGCGGTTTGGCCTTAGGGGGTTGGGGTTGGGGTTAGGGTTAGGGCTTAGGGTCAGGATGCAGGGTCAGAATTCAGGGTCGAGGGTCGGGGTCAGCGGTCAGGCGTCGGGCTCGGGTGCTTAGGGTGTAGGCTCAGGGTTTTAGGGTTAGGCCTTTAGGGTTAGGGTTTTGGGCTTCAGGCTTTGGGTCATTGTTAGGGTTAGGGCGGTTAGGGTGAGGGTTGCTGGGCTTAGGATTGGGGGTTGGGCTTGGGCTTAGAGCTGGGTGTTGGGACTAGGGCTAGAGGTGTTGTTATTAGCGTTAGCGGGTTGGGTTAGGGGTGTTGGGGAGGGGTTCAGGGCGTTGGGTGGTTAGAGTGCGGGGGTTGGGGGGGTTAGGGTTCAGTGTTAGGTTTTAGGGTCAGGGTCAAGTTCAGGGCTGAGGGTTAGGTTTTGGCTTTGGGGTTCGGGCCTAGGGCTGGGGTCAGGGCTTGGGGTTGGGGTGAGGGTTTCGGGTTAGGATTTAGGTTCCAGGTTTAGGTTCCGGGTCCGAGCCAGGGTCAGGGATCAGGGTCAGGGTCAAGGGTCGGCGGTTGGGGTCGAGTAGGTTAGGGTTTGGGGGTTAGCGGTTTATGGTTTCCTTTTGGCGACGTCCCCCCGGGCTCGATGAATAGATGTTTTCAGTGGCCCCTGAAGCGCCTCTCGCTGCGGTCGTTCGTCTCTTGTCCGACGGGGAGTGCACGCATGCCTCTCGGCTTGGTGGAGAAAAACGCCCTCACCCTGTTGGTGCAGTCAAGGGAGGCGGGACTTGTCCCCTCGTGAGGTACTCCTGGCCCAGGCCCGGTCCCACGCGTGAGGGGCCGTTTGGTTGTATGTGGCCGTGGAATGCGCAAGGGTTGCTCCGGTTGGGATAGAAGTGTCTGGGGCCTTCCGTGACCCTGGGTAGTCGTTGGATTCTGGCTCCCCTATGTGCCTCTGCCACGCCACTGTCCGCACCTCCACCACCCACCGTAGTCTTCCGTCTGGCCCTCTTTGCACACGTCAGCACCCCACCCCGGGCCCCAACTCGCTTGATACTCCCGTTCTGCTTTTTCAGCCCCCGACACCTACGGATGCAACGACACAGGCGGGAGTTGTCGGAGATGTCGTGACGGCTCCGTTGGCGCTGTATTCCTGAGTCTGCCAGGAGCCCGGGGACCAATCGCTAATGCTGTCGTGTCTGCGAGTCACGGGGCGGCCGTGCGCGGTTGCTCGCGCCTACGCTAAATTTTGCTCTGTCCGACGTTGCTCCCCAGAGCTTCGCGGACGGGCCCTCAGCCCCGTTTGTCTAGGACTCTCGTCGCTGCCCCGATTACTTCACTCGGTTGCCCTCCTTCACCCGTATGGACGAGCGCAGCACTGAGTGTTTTTCTCACAGACGATTCAGATCGTCAGATACTTCAGGTCCAGGTCCCATCTGCCCAAGCGAAGTTTCAGCTTCCACGCAGTTTCTGAAGTCGGCCGTTACGGATCTCTCCTTTGTGTCATGTGGTAGTATCCTTTGTCTTGCGTCACGTCCTCCGGTGTCGTGCCAAGTCGGACTGTGCCGCCTTGTGGTGTGTGGTACATCCATAGGATGGAGTAGTATTCAGCGGTGAAAGGATGCCATGAGGGGTTAGAGATTTAGGGTTCAGGCTCTGGGTCACGTTTAGGGTTAGGGCGGTTAGGGTTTGGGTCGTTGGGGTTAAGGTTAAGGGGTGTGGGGGGGGCTGGGTTTGGGGGGGTTTTGTGTTGGGGGTTTGGTGTTGGGGCGAGGGCGGTTTGGGTTGTGGTTAGGGTGTTGGCCTTGAGCTTAGGGGTCTGGGGCTAGGGTTCGGGGGTTTGGGGTCGGGGCAGGGGTGTTGGGGTTTTGGTTGGGGTTTTGGGGTGTTTAGGGTTGGGGGCTGGAGTGGTTGGGGTTCGGAGTTAGGTGGAGGGTTGATGAAAGTTCCGTTTTAGGTTTAGGGTTGAGGGTTAGGGCTTAGGGCTAGGGCTAGGGTTAGGGGTTATGGGTTGAGGTTAGGGTTAGGGTTAGAGTTAGTGCTCCGGGGGTTGGGTTTAGGGTTACGGGGTTTGAGCTTGGGGTTAGGGGGTTTGGCGGTTTGGCCTTAGGGGGTTGGGGTTGGGGTTAGGGTTAGGGCTTAGGGTCAGGATGCAGGGTCAGAATTCAGGGTCGAGGGTCGGGGTCAGCGGTCAGGCGTCGGGCTCGGGTGCTTAGGGTGTAGGCTCAGGGTTTTAGGGTTAGGCCTTTAGGGTTAGGGTTTTGGGCTTCAGGCTTTGGGTCATTGTTAGGGTTAGGGCGGTTAGGGTGAGGGTTGCTGGGCTTAGGATTGGGGGTTGGGCTTGGGCTTAGAGCTGGGTGTTGGGACTAGGGCTAGAGGTGTTGTTATTAGCGTTAGCGGGTTGGGTTAGGGGTGTTGGGGAGGGGTTCAGGGCGTTGGGTGGTTAGAGTGCGGGGGTTGGGGGGGTTAGGGTTCAGTGTTAGGTTTTAGGGTCAGGGTCAAGTTCAGGGCTGAGGGTTAGGTTTTGGCTTTGGGGTTCGGGCCTAGGGCTGGGGTCAGGGCTTGGGGTTGGGGTGAGGGTTTCGGGTTAGGATTTAGGTTCCAGGTTTAGGTTCCGGGTCCGAGCCAGGGTCAGGGATCAGGGTCAGGGTCAAGGGTCGGCGGTTGGGGTCGAGTAGGGTAGGGTTTGGGGGTTAGCGGTTTATGGTTTCCTTTTGGCGACGTCCCCCCGGGCTCGATGAATAGATGTTTTCAGTGGCCCCTGAAGCGCCTCTCGCTGCGGTCGTTCGTCTCTTGTCCGACGGGGAGTGCACGCATGCCTCTCGGCTTGGTGGAGAAAAACGCCCTCACCCTGTTGGTGCAGTCAAGGGAGGCGGGACTTGTCCCCTCGTGAGGTACTCCTGGCCCAGGCCCGGTCCCACGCGTGAGGGGCCGTTTGGTTGTATGTGGCCGTGGAATGCGCAAGGGTTGCTCCGGTTGGGATAGAAGTGTCTGGGGCCTTCCGTGACCCTGGGTAGTCGTTGGATTCTGGCTCCCCTATGTGCCTCTGCCACGCCACTGTCCGCACCTCCACCACCCACCGTAGTCTTCCGTCTGGCCCTCTTTGCACACGTCAGCACCCCACCCCGGGCCCCAACTCGCTTGATACTCCCGTTCTGCTTTTTCAGCCCCCGACACCTACGGATGCAACGACACAGGCGGGAGTTGTCGGAGATGTCGTGACGGCTCCGTTGGCGCTGTATTCCTGAGTCTGCCAGGAGCCCGGGGACCAATCGCTAATGCTGTCGTGTCTGCGAGTCACGGGGCGGCCGTGCGCGGTTGCTCGCGCCTACGCTAAATTTTGCTCTGTCCGACGTTGCTCCCCAGAGCTTCGCGGACGGGCCCTCAGCCCCGTTTGTCTAGGACTCTCGTCGCTGCCCCGATTACTTCACTCGGTTGCCCTCCTTCACCCGTATGGACGAGCGCAGCACTGAGTGTTTTTCTCACAGACGATTCAGATCGTCAGATACTTCAGGTCCAGGTCCCATCTGCCCAAGCGAAGTTTCAGCTTCCACGCAGTTTCTGAAGTCGGCCGTTACGGATCTCTCCTTTGTGTCATGTGGTAGTATCCTTTGTCTTGCGTCACGTCCTCCGGTGTCGTGCCAAGTCGGACTGTGCCGCCTTGTGGTGTGTGGTACATCCATAGGATGGAGTAGTATTCAGCGGTGAAAGGATGCCATGAGGGGTTAGAGATTTAGGGTTCAGGCTCTGGGTCACGTTTAGGGTTAGGGCGGTTAGGGTTTGGGTCGTTGGGGTTAAGGTTAAGGGGTGTGGGGGGGGCTGGGTTTGGGGGGGTTTTGTGTTGGGGGTTTGGTGTTGGGGCGAGGGCGGTTTGGGTTGTGGTTAGGGTGTTGGCCTTGAGCTTAGGGGTCTGGGGCTAGGGTTCGGGGGTTTGGGGTCGGGGCAGGGGTGTTGGGGTTTTGGTTGGGGTTTTGGGGTGTTTAGGGTTGGGGGCTGGAGTGGTTGGGGTTCGGAGTTAGGTGGAGGGTTGATGAAAGTTCCGTTTTAGGTTTAGGGTTGAGGGTTAGGGCTTAGGGCTAGGGCTAGGGTTAGGGGTTATGGGTTGAGGTTAGGGTTAGGGTTAGAGTTAGTGCTCCGGGGGTTGGGTTTAGGGTTACGGGGTTTGAGCTTGGGGTTAGGGGGTTTGGCGGTTTGGCCTTAGGGGGTTGGGGTTGGGGTTAGGGTTAGGGCTTAGGGTCAGGATGCAGGGTCAGAATTCAGGGTCGAGGGTCGGGGTCAGCGGTCAGGCGTCGGGCTCGGGTGCTTAGGGTGTAGGCTCAGGGTTTTAGGGTTAGGCCTTTAGGGTTAGGGTTTTGGGGTTCAGGCTTTGGGTCATTGTTAGAGTTAGGGCGGTTAGGGTGAGGGTTGCTGGGCTTAGGATTGGGGGTTGGGCTTGGGCTTAGAGCTGGGTGTTGGGACTAGGGCTAGAGGTGTTGTTATTAGCGTTAGCGGGTTGGGTTAGGGGTGTTGGGGAGGGGTTCAGGGCGTTGGGTGGTTAGAGTGCGGGGGTTGGGGGGGTTAGGGTTCAGTGTTAGGTTTTAGGGTCAGGGTCAAGTTCAGGGCTGAGGGTTAGGTTTTGGCTTTGGGGTTCGGGCCTAGGGCTGGGGTCAGGGCTTGGGGTTGGGGTGAGGGTTTCGGGTTAGGATTTAGGTTCCAGGTTTAGGTTCCGGGTCCGAGCCAGGGTCAGGGATCAGGGTCAGGGTCAAGGGTCGGCGGTTGGGGTCGAGTAGGTTAGGGTTTGGGGGTTAGCGGTTTATGGTTTCCTTTTGGCGACGTCCCCCCGGGCTCGATGAATAGATGTTTTCAGTGGCCCCTGAAGCGCCTCTCGCTGCGGTCGTTCGTCTCTTGTCCGACGGGGAGTGCACGCATGCCTCTCGGCTTGGTGGAGAAAAACGCCCTCACCCTGTTGGTGCAGTCAAGGGAGGCGGGACTTGTCCCCTCGTGAGGTACTCCTGGCCCAGGCCCGGTCCCACGCGTGAGGGGCCGTTTGGTTGTATGTGGCCGTGGAATGCGCAAGGGTTGCTCCGGTTGGGATAGAAGTGTCTGGGGCCTTCCGTGACCCTGGGTAGTCGTTGGATTCTGGCTCCCCTATGTGCCTCTGCCACGCCACTGTCCGCACCTCCACCACCCACCGTAGTCTTCCGTCTGGCCCTCTTTGCACACGTCAGCACCCCACCCCGGGCCCCAACTCGCTTGATACTCCCGTTCTGCTTTTTCAGCCCCCGACACCTACGGATGCAACGACACAGGCGGGAGTTGTCGGAGATGTCGTGACGGCTCCGTTGGCGCTGTATTCCTGAGTCTGCCAGGAGCCCGGGGACCAATCGCTAATGCTGTCGTGTCTGCGAGTCACGGGGCGGCCGTGCGCGGTTGCTCGCGCCTACGCTAAATTTTGCTCTGTCCGACGTTGCTCCCCAGAGCTTCGCGGACGGGCCCTCAGCCCCGTTTGTCTAGGACTCTCGTCGCTGCCCCGATTACTTCACTCGGTTGCCCTCCTTCACCCGTATGGACGAGCGCAGCACTGAGTGTTTTTCTCACAGACGATTCAGATCGTCAGATACTTCAGGTCCAGGTCCCATCTGCCCAAGCGAAGTTTCAGCTTCCACGCAGTTTCTGAAGTCGGCCGTTACGGATCTCTCCTTTGTGTCATGTGGTAGTATCCTTTGTCTTGCGTCACGTCCTCCGGTGTCGTGCCAAGTCGGACTGTGCCGCCTTGTGGTGTGTGGTACATCCATAGGATGGAGTAGTATTCAGCGGTGAAAGGATGCCATGAGGGGTTAGAGATTTAGGGTTCAGGCTCTGGGTCACGTTTAGGGTTAGGGCGGTTAGGGTTTGGGTCATTGGGGTTAAGGTTAAGGGGTGTGGGGGGGCTGGGTTTGGGGGGGTTTTGTGTTGGGGGTTTGGTGTTGGGGCGAGGGCGGTTTGGGTTGTGGTTAGGGTGTTGGCCTTGAGCTTAGGGGTCTGGGGCTAGGGTTCGGGGGTTTGGGGTCGGGGCAGGGGTGTTGGGGTTTTGGTTGGGGTTTTGGGGTGTTTAGGGTTGGGGGCTGGAGTGGTTGGGGTTCGGGGTTAGGTGGAGGGTTGATGAAAGTTCCGTTTTAGGTTTAGGGTTGAGGGTTAGGGCTTAGGGCTAGGGCTAGGGTTAGGGGTTATGGGTTGAGGTTAGGGTTAGGGTTAGAGTTAGTGCTCCGGGGGTTGGGTTTAGGGTTACGGGGGTTGAGCTTGGGGTTAGGGGGTTTGGCGGTTTGGCCTTAGGGGGTTGGGGTTGGGGTTAGGGTTAGGGCTTAGGGTCAGGATGCAGGGTCAGAATTCAGGGTCGAGGGTCGGGGTCAGCGGTCAGGCGTCGGGCTCGGGTGCTTAGGGTGTAGGCTCAGGGTTTTAGGGTTAGGCCTTTAGGGTTAGGGTTTTGGGGTTCAGGCTTTGAGTCATTGTTAGGGTTAGGGCGGTTAGGGTGAGGGTTGCTGGGCTTAGGATTGGGGGTTGGGCTTGGGCTTAGAGCTGGGTGTTGGGATTAGGGCTAGAGGTGTTGGGGTTAGCGTTAGCGGGTTGGGTTAGGGGTGTTGGGGAGGGGTTCAGGGCGTTGGGTGGTTAGAGTGCGGGGGTTGGGGGGGTTAGGGTTCAGTGTTAGGTTTTAGGGTCAGGGTCAAGTTCAGGGCTTAGGGTTAGGTTTTGGCTTCGGGGTTCGGGCCTAGGGCTGAGGTCAGGGCTTGGGGTTGGGGTGAGGGTTTCGGGTTAGGATTTAGGTTCCAGATTTAGGTTCCGGGTCCGAGCCAGAGTCAGGGATCAGGGTCAGGGTCAAGGGTCGGCGGTTGGGGTCGAGTGGGTTAGGGTTTGGGGGTTAGCGGTTTATGGTTTCCTTTTGGCGACGTCCCCCCGGGCTCGATGAATAGATGTTTTCAGCGGCCCCTGAAGCGCCTCTCGCTGCGGTCGTTCGTCTCTTGTCCGACGGGGAGTGCACGCATGCCTCTCGGCTTGGTGGAGAAAAACGCCCTCACCATGTTGGTGCAGTCAAGGGAGGCGGGACTTGTCCCCTCGTGAGGTACTCCTGGCCCAGGCCCGGTCCCACGCGTGAGGGGCCGTTTGGTTGTATGTGGCCGTGGAATGCGCAAGGGTTGCTCCGGTTGGGATAGAAGTGTCTGGGGCCTTCCGTGACCCTGGGTAGTCGTTGGATTCTGGCTCCCCTATGTGCCTCTGCCACGCCACTGTCCGCACCTCCACCACCCACCGTAGTCTTCCGTCTGACCCTCCTTGCACACGTCAGCACCCCACCCCGGGCCCCAACTCGCTTGATACTCCCGTTCTGCTTTTTCAGCCCCCGACACCTACGGATGCAACGACACAGGCGGGAGTTGTCGGAGATGTCGTGACGGCTCCGTTGGCGCTGTATTCCTGAGTCTGCCAGGAGCCCGGGGACCAATCGCTAATGCTGTCGTGTCTGCGAGTCACGGGGCGGCCGTGCGCGGTTGCTCGCGCCTACGCTAAATTTTGCTCTGTCCGACGTTGCTCCCCAGAGCTTCGCGGACGGGCCCTCAGCCCCGTTTGTCTAGGACTCTCGTCGCTGCCCCGATTACTTCACTCGGTTGCCCTCCTTCACCCGTATGGACGAGCGCAGCACTGAGTGTTTTTCTCACAGACGATTCAGATCGTCAGATACTTCAGGTCCAGGTCCCATCTGCCCAAGCGAAGTTTCAGCTTCCACGCAGTTTCTGAAGTCGGCCGTTACGGATCTCTCCTTTGTGTCATGTGGTAGTATCCTTTGTCTTGCGTCACGTCCTCCGGTGTCGTGCCAAGTCGGACTGTGCCGCCTTGTGGTGTGTGGTACATCCATAGGATGGAGTAGTATTCAGCGGTGAAAGGATGCCATGAGGGGTTAGAGATTTAGGGTTCAGGCTCTGGGTCACGTTTAGGGTTAGGGCGGTTAGGGTTTGGGTCGTTGGGGTTAAGGTTAAGGGGTGTGGGGGGGCTGGGTTTGGGGGGTTTTGTGTTGGGGGTTTGGTGTTGGGGCGAGGGCGGTTTGGGTTGTGGTTAGGGTGTTGGCCTTGAGCTTAGGGGTCTGGGGCTAGGGTTCGGGGGTTTGGGGTCGGGGCAGGGGTGTTGGGGTTTTGGTTGGGGTTTTGGGGTGTTTAGGGTTGGGGGCTGGAGTGGTTGGGGTTCAGGGTTAGGTGGAGGGTTGATGAAAGTTCCGTTTTAGGTTTAGGGTTGAGGGTTAGGGCTTAGGGCTAGGGCTAGGGTTAGGGGTTATGGGTTGAGGTTAGGGTTAGAGTTAGTGCTCCGGGGGTTGGGTTTAGGGTTACGGGGTTTGAGCTTGGGGTTAGGGGGTTTGGCGGTTTGGCCTTAGGGGGTTGGGGTTGGGGTTAGGGTTAGGGCTTAGGGTCAGGATGCAGGGTCAGAATTCAGGGTCGAGGGTCGGGGTCAGCGGTCAGGCGTCGGGCTCGGGTGCTTAGGGTGTAGGCTCAGGGTTTTAGGGTTAGGCCTTTAGGGTTAGGGTTTTGGGGTTCAGGCTTTGAGTCATTGTTAGGGTTAGGGCGGTTAGGGTGAGGGTTGCTGGGCTTAGGATTGGGGGTTGGGCTTGGGCTTAGAGCTGGGTGTTGGGATTAGGGCTAGAGGTGTTGGGGTTAGCGTTAGCGGGTTGGGTTAGGGGTGTTGGGGAGGGGTTCAGGGCGTTGGGTGGTTAGAGTGCGGGGGTTGGGGGGGTTAGGGTTCAGTGTTAGGTTTTAGGGTCAGGGTCAAGTTCAGGGCTTAGGGTTAGGTTTTGGCTTTGGGGTTCGGGCCTAGGGCTGGGGTCAGGGCTTGGGGTTGGGGTGAGGGTTTCGGGTTAGGATTTAGGTTCCAGGTTTAGGTTCCGGGTCCGAGCCAGGGTCAGGGATCAGGGTCAGGGTCAAGGGTCGGCGGTTGGGGTCGAGTGGGTTAGGGTTTGGGGGTTAGCGGTTTATGGTTTTCTTTTGGCGACGTCCCTCCGGGCTCCATGAATAGATGTTTTCAGCGGCCCCTGAAGCGCCTCTCGCTGCGGTCGTTCGTCTCTTGTCCGACGGGGAGTGCACGCATGCCTCTCGGCTTGGTGGAGAAAACCGCCCTCACCATGTTGGTGCAGTCAAGGGAGGCGGGACTTGTCCCCTCATGAGGTACTCCTGGCCCAGGCCCGGTCCCACGCGTGAGGGGCCGTTTGGTTGTATGTGGCCGTGGAATGCGCAAGGGTTGCTCCGGTTGGGATAGAAGTGTCTGGGGCCTTCCGTGACCCTGGGTAGTCGTTGGATTCTGGCTCCCCTATGTGCCCCTGCCACGCCACTGTCCGCACCTCCACCACCCACCGTAGTCTTCCGTCTGGCCCTCTTTGCACACGTCAGCACCCCACCCCGGGCCCCAACTCGCTTGATACTCCCGTTCTGCTTTTTCAGCCCCCGACACCTACGGATGCAACGACACAGGCGGGAGTTGTCGGAGATGTCGTGACGGCTCCGTTGGCGCTGTATTCCTGAGTCTGCCAGGAGCCCGGGGACCAATCGCTAATGCTGTCGTGTCTGCGAGTCACGGGGCGGCCGTGCGCGGTTGCTCGCGCCTACGCTAAATTTTGCTCTGTCCGACGTTGCTCCCCAGAGCTTCGCGGACGGGCCCTCAGCCCCGTTTGTCTAGGACTCTCGTCGCTGCCCCGATTACTTCACTCGGTTGCCCTCCTTCACCCGTATGGACGAGCGCAGCACTGAGTGTTTTTCTCACAGACGATTCAGATCGTCAGATACTTCAGGTCCAGGTCCCATCTGCCCAAGCGAAGTTTCAGCTTCCACGCAGTTTCTGAAGTCGGCCGTTACGGATCTCTCCTTTGTGTCATGTGGTAGTATCCTTTGTCTTGCGTCACGTCCTCCGGTGTCGTGCCAAGTGGGACTGTGCCGCCTTGTGGTGTGTGGTACATCCATAGGATGGAGTAGTATTCAGCGGTGAAAGGATGCCATGAGGGGTTAGAGATTTAGGGTTCAGGCTCTGGGTCACGTTTAGGGTTAGGGCGGTTAGGGTTTGGGTCGTTGGGGTTAAGGTTAAGGGGTGTGGGGGGGCTGGGTTTGGGGGGGTTTTGTGTTGGGGGTTTGGTGTTGGGGCGAGGGCGGTTTGGGTTGTGGTTAGGGTGTTGGCCTTGAGCTTAGGGGTCTGGGGCTAGGGTTCGGGGGTTTGGGGTCGGGGCAGGGGTGTTGGGGTTTTGGTTGGGGTTTTGGGGTGTTTAGGGTTGGGGGCTGGAGTGGTTGGGGTTCGGAGTTAGGTGGAGGGTTGATGAAAGTTCCGTTTTAGGTTTAGGGTTGAGGGTTAGGGCTTAGGGCTAGGGCTAGGGTTAGGGGTTATGGGTTGAGGTTAGGGTTAGGGTTAGAGTTAGTGCTCCGGGGGTTGGGTTTAGGGTTACGGGGTTTGAGCTTGGGGTTAGGGGGTTTGGCGGTTTGGCCTTAGGGGGTTGGGGTTGGGGTTAGGGTTAGGGCTTAGGGTCAGGATGCAGGGTCAGAATTCAGGGTCGAGGGTCGGGGTCAGCGGTCAGGCGTCGGGCTCGGGTGCTTAGGGTGTAGGCTCAGGGTTTTAGGGTTAGGCCTTTAGGGTTAGGGTTTTGGGGTTCAGGCTTTGGGTCATTGTTAGGGTTAGGGCGGTTAGGGTGAGGGTTGCTGGGCTTAGGATTGGGGGTTGGGCTTGGGCTTAGAGCTGGGTGTTGGGATTAGGGCTAGAGGTGTTGGGGTTAGCGTTAGCGGGTTGGGTTAGGGGTGTTGGGGAGGGGTTCAGGGCGTTGGGTGGTTAGAGTGCGGGGGTTGGGGGGGTTAGGGTTCAGTGTTAGGTTTTAGGGTCAGGGTCAAGTTCAGGGCTGAGGGTTAGGTTTTGGCTTTGGGGTTCGGGCCTAGGGCTGGGGTCAGGGCTTGGGGTTGGGGTGAGGGTTTCGGGTTAGGATTTAGGTTCCAGGTTTAGGTTCCGGGTCCGAGCCAGGGTCAGGGATCAGGGTCAGGGTCAAGGGTCGGCGGTTGGGGTCGAGTAGGTTAGGGTTTGGGGGTTAGCGGTTTATGGTTTCCTTTTGGCGACGTCCCCCCGGGCTCGATGAATAGATGTTTTCAGTGGCCCCTGAAGCGCCTCTCGCTGCGGTCGTTCGTCTCTTGTCCGACGGGGAGTGCACGCATGCCTCTCGGCTTGGTGGAGAAAAACGCCCTCACCCTGTTGGTGCAGTCAAGGGAGGCGGGACTTGTCCCCTCGTGAGGTACTCCTGGCCCAGGCCCGGTCCCACGCGTGAGGGGCCGTTTGGTTGTATGTGGCCGTGGAATGCGCAAGGGTTGCTCCGGTTGGGATAGAAGTGTCTGGGGCCTTCCGTGACCCTGGGTAGTCGTTGGATTCTGGCTCCCCTATGTGCCTCTGCCACGCCACTGTCCGCGCCTCCACCACCCACCGTAGTCTTCCGTCTGGCCCTCTTTGCACACGTCAGCACCCCACCCCGGGCCCCAACTCGCTTGATACTCCCGTTCTGCTTTTTCAGCCCCCGACACCTACGGATGCAACGACACAGGCGGGAGTTGTCGGAGATGTCGTGACGGCTCCGTTGGCGCTGTATTCCTGAGTCTGCCAGGAGCCCGGGGACCAATCGCTAATGCTGTCGTGTCTGCGAGTCACGGGGCGGCCGTGCGCGGTTGCTCGCGCCTACGCTAAATTTTGCTCTGTCCGACGTTGCTCCCCAGAGCTTCGCGGACGGGCCCTCAGCCCCGTTTGTCTAGGACTCTCGTCGCTGCCCCGATTACTTCACTCGGTTGCCCTCCTTCACCCGTATGGACGAGCGCAGCACTGAGTGTTTTTCTCACAGACGATTCAGATCGTCAGATACTTCAGGTCCAGGTCCCATCTGCCCAAGCGAAGTTTCAGCTTCCACGCAGTTTCTGAAGTCGGCCGTTACGGATCTCTCCTTTGTGTCATGTGGTAGTATCCTTTGTCTTGCGTCACGTCCTCCGGTGTCGTGCCAAGTGGGACTGTGCCGCCTTGTGGTGTGTGGTACATCCATAGGATGGAGTAGTATTCAGCGGTGAAAGGATGCCATGAGGGGTTAGAGATTTAGGGTTCAGGCTCTGGGTCACGTTTAGGGTTAGGGCGGTTAGGGTTTGGGTCATTGGGGTTAAGGTTAAGGGGTGTGGGGGGGCTGGGTTTGGGGGGGTTTTGTGTTGGGGGTTTGGTGTTGGGGCGAGGGCGGTTTGGGTTGTGGTTAGGGTGTTGGCCTTGAGCTTAGGGGTCTGGGGCTAGGGTTCGGGGGTTTGGGGTCGGGGCAGGGGTGTTGGGGTTTTGGTTGGGGTTTTGGGGTGTTTAGGGTTGGGGGCTGGAGTGGTTGGGGTTCGGGGTTAGGTGGAGGGTTGATGAAAGTTCCGTTTTAGGTTTAGGGTTGAGGGTTAGGGCTTAGGGCTAGGGCTAGGGTTAGGGGTTATGGGTTGAGGTTAGGGTTAGGGTTAGAGTTAGTGCTCCGGGGGTTGGGTTTAGGGTTACGGGGGTTGAGCTTGGGGTTAGGGGGTTTGGCGGTTTGGCCTTAGGGGGTTGGGGTTGGGGTTAGGGTTAGGGCTTAGGGTCAGGATGCAGGGTCAGAATTCAGGGTCGAGGGTCGGGGTCAGCGGTCAGGCGTCGGGCTCGGGTGCTTAGGGTGTAGGCTCAGGGTTTTAGGGTTAGGCCTTTAGGGTTAGGGTTTTGGGGTTCAGGCTTTGAGTCATTGTTAGGGTTAGGGCGGTTAGGGTGAGGGTTGCTGGGCTTAGGATTGGGGGTTGGGCTTGGGCTTAGAGCTGGGTGTTGGGATTAGGGCTAGAGGTGTTGGGGTTAGCGTTAGCGGGTTGGGTTAGGGGTGTTGGGGAGGGGTTCAGGGCGTTGGGTGGTTAGAGTGCGGGGGTTGGGGGGGTTAGGGTTCAGTGTTAGGTTTTAGGGTCAGGGTCAAGTTCAGGGCTTAGGGTTAGGTTTTGGCTTCGGGGTTCGGGCCTAGGGCTGAGGTCAGGGCTTGGGGTTGGGGTGAGGGTTTCGGGTTAGGATTTAGGTTCCAGATTTAGGTTCCGGGTCCGAGCCAGAGTCAGGGATCAGGGTCAGGGTCAAGGGTCGGCGGTTGGGGTCGAGTGGGTTAGGGTTTGGGGGTTAGCGGTTTATGGTTTCCTTTTGGCGACGTCCCCCCGGGCTCGATGAATAGATGTTTTCAGCGGCCCCTGAAGCGCCTCTCGCTGCGGTCGTTCGTCTCTTGTCCGACGGGGAGTGCACGCATGCCTCTCGGCTTGGTGGAGAAAAACGCCCTCACCATGTTGGTGCAGTCAAGGGAGGCGGGACTTGTCCCCTCGTGAGGTACTCCTGGCCCAGGCCCGGTCCCACGCGTGAGGGGCCGTTTGGTTGTATGTGGCCGTGGAATGCGCAAGGGTTGCTCCGGTTGGGATAGAAGTGTCTGGGGCCTTCCGTGACCCTGGGTAGTCGTTGGATTCTGGCTCCCCTATGTGCCTCTGCCACGCCACTGTCCGCACCTCCACCACCCACCGTAGTCTTCCGTCTGACCCTCCTTGCACACGTCAGCACCCCACCCCGGGCCCCAACTCGCTTGATACTCCCGTTCTGCTTTTTCAGCCCCCGACACCTACGGATGCAACGACACAGGCGGGAGTTGTCGGAGATGTCGTGACGGCTCCGTTGGCGCTGTATTCCTGAGTCTGCCAGGAGCCCGGGGACCAATCGCTAATGCTGTCGTGTCTGCGAGTCACGGGGCGGCCGTGCGCGGTTGCTCGCGCCTACGCTAAATTTTGCTCTGTCCGACGTTGCTCCCCAGAGCTTCGCGGACGGGCCCTCAGCCCCGTTTGTCTAGGACTCTCGTCGCTGCCCCGATTACTTCACTCGGTTGCCCTCCTTCACCCGTATGGACGAGCGCAGCACTGAGTGTTTTTCTCACAGACGATTCAGATCGTCAGATACTTCAGGTCCAGGTCCCATCTGCCCAAGCGAAGTTTCAGCTTCCACGCAGTTTCTGAAGTCGGCCGTTACGGATCTCTCCTTTGTGTCATGTGGTAGTATCCTTTGTCTTGCGTCACGTCCTCCGGTGTCGTGCCAAGTCGGACTGTGCCGCCTTGTGGTGTGTGGTACATCCATAGGATGGAGTAGTATTCAGCGGTGAAAGGATGCCATGAGGGGTTAGAGATTTAGGGTTCAGGCTCTGGGTCACGTTTAGGGTTAGGGCGGTTAGGGTTTGGGTCGTTGGGGTTAAGGTTAAGGGGTGTGGGGGGGCTGGGTTTGGGGGGTTTTGTGTTGGGGGTTTGGTGTTGGGGCGAGGGCGGTTTGGGTTGTGGTTAGGGTGTTGGCCTTGAGCTTAGGGGTCTGGGGCTAGGGTTCGGGGGTTTGGGGTCGGGGCAGGGGTGTTGGGGTTTTGGTTGGGGTTTTGGGGTGTTTAGGGTTGGGGGCTGGAGTGGTTGGGGTTCAGGGTTAGGTGGAGGGTTGATGAAAGTTCCGTTTTAGGTTTAGGGTTGAGGGTTAGGGCTTAGGGCTAGGGCTAGGGTTAGGGGTTATGGGTTGAGGTTAGGGTTAGAGTTAGTGCTCCGGGGGTTGGGTTTAGGGTTACGGGGTTTGAGCTTGGGGTTAGGGGGTTTGGCGGTTTGGCCTTAGGGGGTTGGGGTTGGGGTTAGGGTTAGGGCTTAGGGTCAGGATGCAGGGTCAGAATTCAGGGTCGAGGGTCGGGGTCAGCGGTCAGGCGTCGGGCTCGGGTGCTTAGGGTGTAGGCTCAGGGTTTTAGGGTTAGGCCTTTAGGGTTAGGGTTTTGGGGTTCAGGCTTTGAGTCATTGTTAGGGTTAGGGCGGTTAGGGTGAGGGTTGCTGGGCTTAGGATTGGGGGTTGGGCTTGGGCTTAGAGCTGGGTGTTGGGATTAGGGCTAGAGGTGTTGGGGTTAGCGTTAGCGGGTTGGGTTAGGGGTGTTGGGGAGGGGTTCAGGGCGTTGGGTGGTTAGAGTGCGGGGGTTGGGGGGGTTAGGGTTCAGTGTTAGGTTTTAGGGTCAGGGTCAAGTTCAGGGCTTAGGGTTAGGTTTTGGCTTTGGGGTTCGGGCCTAGGGCTGGGGTCAGGGCTTGGGGTTGGGGTGAGGGTTTCGGGTTAGGATTTAGGTTCCAGGTTTAGGTTCCGGGTCCGAGCCAGGGTCAGGGATCAGGGTCAGGGTCAAGGGTCGGCGGTTGGGGTCGAGTGGGTTAGGGTTTGGGGGTTAGCGGTTTATGGTTTTCTTTTGGCGACGTCCCTCCGGGCTCCATGAATAGATGTTTTCAGCGGCCCCTGAAGCGCCTCTCGCTGCGGTCGTTCGTCTCTTGTCCGACGGGGAGTGCACGCATGCCTCTCGGCTTGGTGGAGAAAACCGCCCTCACCATGTTGGTGCAGTCAAGGGAGGCGGGACTTGTCCCCTCATGAGGTACTCCTGGCCCAGGCCCGGTCCCACGCGTGAGGGGCCGTTTGGTTGTATGTGGCCGTGGAATGCGCAAGGGTTGCTCCGGTTGGGATAGAAGTGTCTGGGGCCTTCCGTGACCCTGGGTAGTCGTTGGATTCTGGCTCCCCTATGTGCCCCTGCCACGCCACTGTCCGCACCTCCACCACCCACCGTAGTCTTCCGTCTGGCCCTCTTTGCACACGTCAGCACCCCACCCCGGGCCCCAACTCGCTTGATACTCCCGTTCTGCTTTTTCAGCCCCCGACACCTACGGATGCAACGACACAGGCGGGAGTTGTCGGAGATGTCGTGACGGCTCCGTTGGCGCTGTATTCCTGAGTCTGCCAGGAGCCCGGGGACCAATCGCTAATGCTGTCGTGTCTGCGAGTCACGGGGCGGCCGTGCGCGGTTGCTCGCGCCTACGCTAAATTTTGCTCTGTCCGACGTTGCTCCCCAGAGCTTCGCGGACGGGCCCTCAGCCCCGTTTGTCTAGGACTCTCGTCGCTGCCCCGATTACTTCACTCGGTTGCCCTCCTTCACCCGTATGGACGAGCGCAGCACTGAGTGTTTTTCTCACAGACGATTCAGATCGTCAGATACTTCAGGTCCAGGTCCCATCTGCCCAAGCGAAGTTTCAGCTTCCACGCAGTTTCTGAAGTCGGCCGTTACGGATCTCTCCTTTGTGTCATGTGGTAGTATCCTTTGTCTTGCGTCACGTCCTCCGGTGTCGTGCCAAGTGGGACTGTGCCGCCTTGTGGTGTGTGGTACATCCATAGGATGGAGTAGTATTCAGCGGTGAAAGGATGCCATGAGGGGTTAGAGATTTAGGGTTCAGGCTCTGGGTCACGTTTAGGGTTAGGGCGGTTAGGGTTTGGGTCGTTGGGGTTAAGGTTAAGGGGTGTGGGGGGGGCTGGGTTTGGGGGGGTTTTGTGTTGGGGGTTTGGTGTTGGGGCGAGGGCGGTTTGGGTTGTGGTTAGGGTGTTGGCCTTGAGCTTAGGGGTCTGGGGCTAGGGTTCGGGGGTTTGGGGTCGGGGCAGGGGTGTTGGGGTTTTGGTTGGGGTTTTGGGGTGTTTAGGGTTGGGGGCTGGAGTGGTTGGGGTTCGGAGTTAGGTGGAGGGTTGATGAAAGTTCCGTTTTAGGTTTAGGGTTGAGGGTTAGGGCTTAGGGCTAGGGCTAGGGTTAGGGGTTATGGGTTGAGGTTAGGGTTAGGGTTAGAGTTAGTGCTCCGGGGGTTGGGTTTAGGGTTACGGGGTTTGAGCTTGGGGTTAGGGGGTTTGGCGGTTTGGCCTTAGGGGGTTGGGGTTGGGGTTAGGGTTAGGGCTTAGGGTCAGGATGCAGGGTCAGAATTCAGGGTCGAGGGTCGGGGTCAGCGGTCAGGCGTCGGGCTCGGGTGCTTAGGGTGTAGGCTCAGGGTTTTAGGGTTAGGCCTTTAGGGTTAGGGTTTTGGGGTTCAGGCTTTGGGTCATTGTTAGGGTTAGGGCGGTTAGGGTGAGGGTTGCTGGGCTTAGGATTGGGGGTTGGGCTTGGGCTTAGAGCTGGGTGTTGGGATTAGGGCTAGAGGTGTTGGGGTTAGCGTTAGCGGGTTGGGTTAGGGGTGTTGGGGAGGGGTTCAGGGCGTTGGGTGGTTAGAGTGCGGGGGTTGGGGGGGTTAGGGTTCAGTGTTAGGTTTTAGGGTCAGGGTCAAGTTCAGGGCTGAGGGTTAGGTTTTGGCTTTGGGGTTCGGGCCTAGGGCTGGGGTCAGGGCTTGGGGTTGGGGTGAGGGTTTCGGGTTAGGATTTAGGTTCCAGGTTTAGGTTCCGGGTCCGAGCCAGGGTCAGGGATCAGGGTCAGGGTCAAGGGTCGGCGGTTGGGGTCGAGTAGGTTAGGGTTTGGGGGTTAGCGGTTTATGGTTTCCTTTTGGCGACGTCCCCCCGGGCTCGATGAATAGATGTTTTCAGTGGCCCCTGAAGCGCCTCTCGCTGCGGTCGTTCGTCTCTTGTCCGACGGGGAGTGCACGCATGCCTCTCGGCTTGGTGGAGAAAAACGCCCTCACCCTGTTGGTGCAGTCAAGGGAGGCGGGACTTGTCCCCTCGTGAGGTACTCCTGGCCCAGGCCCGGTCCCACGCGTGAGGGGCCGTTTGGTTGTATGTGGCCGTGGAATGCGCAAGGGTTGCTCCGGTTGGGATAGAAGTGTCTGGGGCCTTCCGTGACCCTGGGTAGTCGTTGGATTCTGGCTCCCCTATGTGCCTCTGCCACGCCACTGTCCGCACCTCCACCACCCACCGTAGTCTTCCGTCTGACCCTCTTTGCACACGTCAGCACCCCACCCCGGGCCCCAACTCGCTTGATACTCCCGTTCTGCTTTTTCAGCCCCCGACACCTACGGATGCAACGACACAGGCGGGAGTTGTCGGAGATGTCGTGACGGCTCCGTTGGCGCTGTATTCCTGAGTCTGCCAGGAGCCCGGGGACCAATCGCTAATGCTGTCGTGTCTGCGAGTCACGGGGCGGCCGTGCGCGGTTGCTCGCGCCTACGCTAAATTTTGCTCTGTCCGACGTTGCTCCCCAGAGCTTCGCGGACGGGCCCTCAGCCCCGTTTGTCTAGGACTCTCGTCGCTGCCCCGATTACTTCACTCGGTTGCCCTCCTTCACCCGTATGGACGAGCGCAGCACTGAGTGTTTTTCTCACAGACGATTCAGATCGTCAGATACTTCAGGTCCAGGTCCCATCTGCCCAAGCGAAGTTTCAGCTTCCACGCAGTTTCTGAAGTCGGCCGTTACGGATCTCTCCTTTGTGTCATGTGGTAGTATCCTTTGTCTTGCGTCACGTCCTCCGGTGTCGTGCCAAGTCGGACTGTGCCGCCTTGTGGTGTGTGGTACATCCATAGGATGGAGTAGTATTCAGCGGTGAAAGGATGCCATGAGGGGTTAGAGATTTAGGGTTCAGGCTCTGGGTCACGTTTAGGGTTAGGGCGGTTAGGGTTTGGGTCGTTGGGGTTAAGGTTAAGGGGTGTGGGGGGGCTGGGTTTGGGGGGTTTTGTGTTGGGGGTTTGGTGTTGGGGCGAGGGCGGTTTGGGTTGTGGTTAGGGTGTTGGCCTTGAGCTTAGGGGTCTGGGGCTAGGGTTCGGGGGTTTGGGGTCGGGGCAGGGGTGTTGGGGTTTTGGTTGGGGTTTTGGGGTGTTTAGGGTTGGGGGCTGGAGTGGTTGGGGTTCAGGGTTAGGTGGAGGGTTGATGAAAGTTCCGTTTTAGGTTTAGGGTTGAGGGTTAGGGCTTAGGGCTAGGGCTAGGGTTAGGGGTTATGGGTTGAGGTTAGGGTTAGAGTTAGTGCTCCGGGGGTTGGGTTTAGGGTTACGGGGTTTGAGCTTGGGGTTAGGGGGTTTGGCGGTTTGGCCTTAGGGGGTTGGGGTTGGGGTTAGGGTTAGGGCTTAGGGTCAGGATGCAGGGTCAGAATTCAGGGTCGAGGGTCGGGGTCAGCGGTCAGGCGTCGGGCTCGGGTGCTTAGGGTGTAGGCTCAGGGTTTTAGGGTTAGGCCTTTAGGGTTAGGGTTTTGGGGTTCAGGCTTTGAGTCATTGTTAGGGTTAGGGCGGTTAGGGTGAGGGTTGCTGGGCTTAGGATTGGGGGTTGGGCTTGGGCTTAGAGCTGGGTGTTGGGATTAGGGCTAGAGGTGTTGGGGTTAGCGTTAGCGGGTTGGGTTAGGGGTGTTGGGGAGGGGTTCAGGGCGTTGGGTGGTTAGAGTGCGGGGGTTGGGGGGGTTAGGGTTCAGTGTTAGGTTTTAGGGTCAGGGTCAAGTTCAGGGCTTAGGGTTAGGTTTTGGCTTTGGGGTTCGGGCCTAGGGCTGGGGTCAGGGCTTGGGGTTGGGGTGAGGGTTTCGGGTTAGGATTTAGGTTCCAGGTTTAGGTTCCGGGTCCGAGCCAGGGTCAGGGATCAGGGTCAGGGTCAAGGGTCGGCGGTTGGGGTCGAGTGGGTTAGGGTTTGGGGGTTAGCGGTTTATGGTTTTCTTTTGGCGACGTCCCTCCGGGCTCCATGAATAGATGTTTTCAGCGGCCCCTGAAGCGCCTCTCGCTGCGGTCGTTCGTCTCTTGTCCGACGGGGAGTGCACGCATGCCTCTCGGCTTGGTGGAGAAAACCGCCCTCACCATGTTGGTGCAGTCAAGGGAGGCGGGACTTGTCCCCTCATGAGGTACTCCTGGCCCAGGCCCGGTCCCACGCGTGAGGGGCCGTTTGGTTGTATGTGGCCGTGGAATGCGCAAGGGTTGCTCCGGTTGGGATAGAAGTGTCTGGGGCCTTCCGTGACCCTGGGTAGTCGTTGGATTCTGGCTCCCCTATGTGCCCCTGCCACGCCACTGTCCGCACCTCCACCACCCACCGTAGTCTTCCGTCTGGCCCTCTTTGCACACGTCAGCACCCCACCCCGGGCCCCAACTCGCTTGATACTCCCGTTCTGCTTTTTCAGCCCCCGACACCTACGGATGCAACGACACAGGCGGGAGTTGTCGGAGATGTCGTGACGGCTCCGTTGGCGCTGTATTCCTGAGTCTGCCAGGAGCCCGGGGACCAATCGCTAATGCTGTCGTGTCTGCGAGTCACGGGGCGGCCGTGCGCGGTTGCTCGCGCCTACGCTAAATTTTGCTCTGTCCGACGTTGCTCCCCAGAGCTTCGCGGACGGGCCCTCAGCCCCGTTTGTCTAGGACTCTCGTCGCTGCCCCGATTACTTCACTCGGTTGCCCTCCTTCACCCGTATGGACGAGCGCAGCACTGAGTGTTTTTCTCACAGACGATTCAGATCGTCAGATACTTCAGGTCCAGGTCCCATCTGCCCAAGCGAAGTTTCAGCTTCCACGCAGTTTCTGAAGTCGGCCGTTACGGATCTCTCCTTTGTGTCATGTGGTAGTATCCTTTGTCTTGCGTCACGTCCTCCGGTGTCGTGCCAAGTGGGACTGTGCCGCCTTGTGGTGTGTGGTACATCCATAGGATGGAGTAGTATTCAGCGGTGAAAGGATGCCATGAGGGGTTAGAGATTTAGGGTTCAGGCTCTGGGTCACGTTTAGGGTTAGGGCGGTTAGGGTTTGGGTCGTTGGGGTTAAGGTTAAGGGGTGTGGGGGGGGCTGGGTTTGGGGGGGTTTTGTGTTGGGGGTTTGGTGTTGGGGCGAGGGCGGTTTGGGTTGTGGTTAGGGTGTTGGCCTTGAGCTTAGGGGTCTGGGGCTAGGGTTCGGGGGTTTGGGGTCGGGGCAGGGGTGTTGGGGTTTTGGTTGGGGTTTTGGGGTGTTTAGGGTTGGGGGCTGGAGTGGTTGGGGTTCGGAGTTAGGTGGAGGGTTGATGAAAGTTCCGTTTTAGGTTTAGGGTTGAGGGTTAGGGCTTAGGGCTAGGGCTAGGGTTAGGGGTTATGGGTTGAGGTTAGGGTTAGGGTTAGAGTTAGTGCTCCGGGGGTTGGGTTTAGGGTTACGGGGTTTGAGCTTGGGGTTAGGGGGTTTGGCGGTTTGGCCTTAGGGGGTTGGGGTTGGGGTTAGGGTTAGGGCTTAGGGTCAGGATGCAGGGTCAGAATTCAGGGTCGAGGGTCGGGGTCAGCGGTCAGGCGTCGGGCTCGGGTGCTTAGGGTGTAGGCTCAGGGTTTTAGGGTTAGGCCTTTAGGGTTAGGGTTTTGGGCTTCAGGCTTTGGGTCATTGTTAGGGTTAGGGCGGTTAGGGTGAGGGTTGCTGGGCTTAGGATTGGGGGTTGGGCTTGGGCTTAGAGCTGGGTGTTGGGATTAGGGCTAGAGGTGTTGGGGTTAGCGTTAGCGGGTTGGGTTAGGGGTGTTGGGGAGGGGTTCAGGGCGTTGGGTGGTTAGAGTGCGGGGGTTGGGGGGGTTAGGGTTCAGTGTTAGGTTTTAGGGTCAGGGTCAAGTTCAGGGCTTAGGGTTAGGTTTTGGCTTTGGGGTTCGGGCCTAGGGCTGGGGTCAGGGCTTGGGGTTGGGGTGAGGGTTTCAGGTTAGGATTTAGGTTCCAGGTTTAGGTTCCGGGTCCGAGCCAGGGTCAGGGATCAGGGTCAGGGTCAAGGGTCGGCGGTTGGGGTCGAGTGGGTTAGGGTTTGGGGGTTAGCGGTTTATGGTTTCCTTTTGGCGACGTCCCCCCGGGCTCGATGAATAGATGTTTTCAGCAGCCCCTGAAGCGCCTCTCGCTGCGGTCGTTCGTCTCTTGTCCGACGGGGAGTGCACGCATGCCTCTCGGCTTGGTGGAAAATAACGCCCTCACCCTGTTGGTGCAGTCAAGGGAGGCGGGACTTGTCCCCTCGTGAGGTACTCCTGGCCCAGGCCCGGTCCCACGCGTGAGGGGCCGTTTGGTTGTATGTGGCCGTGGAATGCGCAAGGGTTGCTCCGGTTGGGATAGAAGTGTCTGGGGCCTTCCGTGACCCTGGGTAGTCGTTGGATTCTGGCTCCCCTATGTGCCTCTGCCACGCCACTGTCCGCACCTCCACCACCCACCGTAGTCTTCCGTCTGGCCCTCTTTGCACACGTCAGCACCCCACCCCGGGCCCCAACTCGCTTGATACTCCCGTTCTGCTTTTTCAGCCCCCGACACCTACGGATGCAACGACACAGGCGGGAGTTGTCGGAGATGTCGTGACGGTTCCGTTGGCGCTGTATTCCTGAGTCTGCCAGGAGCCCGGGGACCAATCGCTAATGCTGTCGTGTCTGCGAGTCACGGGGCGGCCGTGCGCGGTTGCTCGCGCCTACGCTAAATTTTGCTCTGTCCGACGTTGCTCCCCAGAGCTTCGCGGACGGGCCCTCAGCCCCGTTTGTCTAGGACTCTCGTCGCTGCCCCGATTACTTCACTCGGTTGCCCTCCTTCACCCGTATGGACGAGCGCAGCACTGAGTGTTTTTCTCACAGACGATTCAGATCGTCAGATACTTCAGGTCCAGGTCCCATCTGCCCAAGCGAAGTTTCAGCTTCCACGCAGTTTCTGAAGTCGGCCGTTACGGATCTCTCCTTTGTGTCATGTGGTAGTATCCTTTGTCTTGCGTCACGTCCTCCGGTGTCGTGCCAAGTGGGACTGTGCCGCCTTGTGGTGTGTGGTACATCCATAGGATGGAGTAGTATTCAGCGGTGAAAGGATGCCATGAGGGGTTAGAGATTTAGGGTTCAGGCTCTGGGTCACGTTTAGGGTTAGGGCGGTTAGGGTTTGGGTCGTTGGGGTTAAGGTTAAGGGGTGTGGGGGGGGCTGGGTTTGGGGGGTTTTGTGTTGGGGGTTTGGTGTTGGGGCGAGGGCGGTTTGGGTTGTGGTTAGGGTGTTGGCCTTGAGCTTAGGGGTCTGGGGCTAGGGTTCGGGGGTTTGGGGTCGGGCAGGGGTGTTGAGGTTTTGGTTGGGGTTTTGGGGTGTTTAGGGTTGGGGGCTGGAGTGGTTGGGGTTCAGGGTTAGGTGGAGGGTTGATGAAAGTTTCGTTTTAGGTTTAGGGTTGAGGGTTAGGGCTTAGGGCTAGGGCTAGGGTTAGGGGTTATGGGTTGAGGTTAGGGTTAGGGTTAGAGTTAGTGCTCCGGGGTTTGGGTTTAGGGTTACGGGGGTTGAGCTTGGGGTTAGGGGGTGTGGCGGTTTGGCCTTAGGGGGTTGGGGTTGGGGTTATGGTTAGGGATTAGGGTCAGGATGCAGGTTCAGAGTTCAGGGTCGAGGGTCGGGGTCAGCGGTCAGGCGTCGGGCTCAGGTGCTTAGGGTGTAGGCTCAGGGTTTTAGGGTTAGGCCTTTAGGGTTAGGGTTTTGGGGTTCAGGCTTTGGGTCATTGTTAGGGTTAGGGCGGTTAGGGTGAGGGTTGCTGGGCTTAGGATTGGGGGCTGGGCTTGGGCTTAGAGGTGGGTGTTGGGATTAGGGCTAGAGGTGTTGGGGTTAGCGTTAGCGGGTTGGGTTAGGGGTGTTGGGGAGGGGTTCAGGGCGTTGGGTGGTTAGAGTGCGGGAGTTGGGGGGGTTAGGGTTCAGTGTTAGGTTTTAGGGTCAGGGTCAAGTTCAGGGCTTAGGGTTAGGTTTTGGCTTTGGGGTTCGGGCCTAGGGCTGGGGTCAGGGCTTGGGGTTGGGGTGAGGGTTTCGGGTTAGGATTTAGGCTCCAGGTTTAGGTTCCGGGTCCGAGCCAGGGTCAGGGATCAGGGTCAGGGTCAAGGGTCGGCGGTTGGGGTCGAGTAGGTTAGGGTTTGGGGGTTAGCGGTTTATGGTTTCCTTTTGGCGACGTCCCCCCGGGCTCGATGAATAGATGTTTTCAGGGGCCCCTGAAGCGCCTCTCGCTGCGGTCGTTCGTCTCTTGTCCGACGGGGAGTGCACGCATGCCTCTCGGCTTGGTGGAGAAAAACGCCCTCACCCTGTTGGTGCAGTCAAGGGAGGCGGGACTTGTCCCCTCGTGAGGTACTCCTGGCCCAGGCCCGGTCCCACGCGTGAGGGGCCGTTTGGTTGTATGTGGCCGTGGAATGCGCAAGGGTTGCTCCGGTTGGGATAGAAGTGTCTGGGGCCTTCCGTGACCCTGGGTAGTCGTTGGATTCTGGCTCCCCTATGTGCCCCTGCCACGCCACTGTCCGCACCTCCACCACCCACCGTAGTCTTCCGTCTGGCCGTCTTTGCACACGTCAGCACCCCACCCCGGGCCCCAACTCGCTTGATACTCCCGTTCTGCTTTTTCAGCCCCCGACACCTACGGATGCAACGACACAGGCGGGAGTTGTCGGAGATGTCGTGACGGCTCCGTTGGCGCTGTATTCCTGAGTCTGCCAGGAGCCCGGGGACCAATCGCTAATGCTGTCGTGTCTGCGAGTCACGGGGCGGCCGTGCGCGGTTGCTCGCGCCTACGCTAAATTTTGCTCTGTCCGACGTTGCTCCCCAGAGCTTCGCGGACGGGCCCTCAGCCCCGTTTGTCTAGGACTCTCGTCGCTGCCCCGATTACTTCACTCGGTTGCCCTCCTTCACCCGTATGGACGAGCGCAGCACTGAGTGTTTTTCTCACAGACGATTCAGATCGTCAGATACTTCAGGTCCAGGTCCCATCTGCCCAAGCGAAGTTTCAGCTTCCACGCAGTTTCTGAAGTCGGCCTTTACGGATCTCTCCTTTGTGTCATGTGGTAGTATCCTTTGTCTTGCGTCACGTCCTCCGGTGTCGTGCCAAGTCGGACTGTGCCGCCTTGTGGTGTGTGGTACATCCATAGGATGGAGTAGTATTCAGCGGTGAAAGGATGCCATGAGGGGTTAGAGATTTAGGGTTCAGGCTCTGGGTCACGTTTAGGGTTAGGGCGGTTAGGGTTTGGGTCGTTGGGGTTAAGGTTAAGGGGTGTGGGGGGGCTGGGTTTGGGGGGTTTTGTGTTGGGGGTTTGGTGTTGGGGCGAGGGCGGTTTGGGTTGTGGTTAGGGTGTTGGCCTTGAGCTTAGGGGTCTGGGGCTAGGGTTCGGGGGTTTGGGGTCGGGGCAGGGGTGTTGGGGTTTTGGTTGGGGTTTTGGGGTGTTTAGGGTTGGGGGCTGGAGTGGTTGGGGTTCAGGGTTAGGTGGAGGGTTGATGAAAGTTCCGTTTTAGGTTTAGGGTTGAGGGTTAGGGCTTAGGGCTAGGGCTAGGGTTAGGGGTTATGGGTTGAGGTTAGGGTTAGAGTTAGTGCTCCGGGGGTTGGGTTTAGGGTTACGGGGTTTGAGCTTGGGGTTAGGGGGTTTGGCGGTTTGGCCTTAGGGGGTTGGGGTTGGGGTTAGGGTTAGGGCTTAGGGTCAGGATGCAGGGTCAGAATTCAGGGTCGAGGGTCGGGGTCAGCGGTCAGGCGTCGGGCTCGGGTGCTTAGGGTGTAGGCTCAGGGTTTTAGGGTTAGGCCTTTAGGGTTAGGGTTTTGGGGTTCAGGCTTTGAGTCATTGTTAGGGTTAGGGCGGTTAGGGTGAGGGTTGCTGGGCTTAGGATTGCGGGTTGGGCTTGGGCTTAGAGCTGGGTGTTGGGATTAGGGCTAGAGGTGTTGGGGTTAGCGTTAGCGGGTTGGGTTAGGGGTGTTGGGGAGGGGTTCAGGGCGTTGGGTGGTTAGAGTGCGGGGGTTGGGGGGGTTAGGGTTCAGTGTTAGGTTTTAGGGTCAGGGTCAAGTTCAGGGCTTAGGGTTAGGTTTTGGCTTTGGGGTTCGGGCCTAGGGCTGGGGTCAGGGCTTGGGGTTGGGGTGAGGGTTTCGGGTTAGGATTTAGGTTCCAGGTTTAGGTTCCGGGTCCGAGCCAGGGTCAGGGATCAGGGTCAGGGTCAAGGGTCGGCGGTTGGGGTCGAGTGGGTTAGGGTTTGGGGGTTAGCGGTTTATGGTTTTCTTTTGGCGACGTCCCTCCGGGCTCCATGAATAGATGTTTTCAGCGGCCCCTGAAGCGCCTCTCGCTGCGGTCGTTCGTCTCTTGTCCGACGGGGAGTGCACGCATGCCTCTCGGCTTGGTGGAGAAAACCGCCCTCACCATGTTGGTGCAGTCAAGGGAGGCGGGACTTGTCCCCTCATGAGGTACTCCTGGCCCAGGCCCGGTCCCACGCGTGAGGGGCCGTTTGGTTGTATGTGGCCGTGGAATGCGCAAGGGTTGCTCCGGTTGGGATAGAAGTGTCTGGGGCCTTCCGTGACCCTGGGTAGTCGTTGGATTCTGGCTCCCCTATGTGCCCCTGCCACGCCACTGTCCGCACCTCCACCACCCACCGTAGTCTTCCGTCTGGCCCTCTTTGCACACGTCAGCACCCCACCCCGGGCCCCAACTCGCTTGATACTCCCGTTCTGCTTTTTCAGCCCCCGACACCTACGGATGCAACGACACAGGCGGGAGTTGTCGGAGATGTCGTGACGGCTCCGTTGGCGCTGTATTCCTGAGTCTGCCAGGAGCCCGGGGACCAATCGCTAATGCTGTCGTGTCTGCGAGTCACGGGGCGGCCGTGCGCGGTTGCTCGCGCCTACGCTAAATTTTGCTCTGTCCGACGTTGCTCCCCAGAGCTTCGCGGACGGGCCCTCAGCCCCGTTTGTCTAGGACTCTCGTCGCTGCCCCGATTACTTCACTCGGTTGCCCTCCTTCACCCGTATGGACGAGCGCAGCACTGAGTGTTTTTCTCACAGACGATTCAGATCGTCAGATACTTCAGGTCCAGGTCCCATCTGCCCAAGCGAAGTTTCAGCTTCCACGCAGTTTCTGAAGTCGGCCTTTACGGATCTCTCCTTTGTGTCATGTGGTAGTATCCTTTGTCTTGCGTCACGTCCTCCGGTGTCGTGCCAAGTGGGACTGTGCCGCCTTGTGGTGTGTGGTACATCCATAGGATGGAGTAGTATTCAGCGGTGAAAGGATGCCATGAGGGGTTAGAGATTTAGGGTTCAGGCTCTGGGTCACGTTTAGGGTTAGGGCGGTTAGGGTTTGGGTCGTTGGGGTTAAGGTTAAGGGGTGTGGGGGGGGCTGGGTTTGGGGGGGTTTTGTGTTGGGGGTTTGGTGTTGGGGCGAGGGCGGTTTGGGTTGTGGTTAGGGTGTTGGCCTTGAGCTTAGGGGTCTGGGGCTAGGGTTCGGGGGTTTGGGGTCGGGGCAGGGGTGTTGGGGTTTTGGTTGGGGTTTTGGGGTGTTTAGGGTTGGGGGCTGGAGTGGTTGGGGTTCGGAGTTAGGTGGAGGGTTGATGAAAGTTCCGTTTTAGGTTTAGGGTTGAGGGTTAGGGCTTAGGGCTAGGGCTAGGGTTAGGGGTTATGGGTTGAGGTTAGGGTTAGGGTTAGAGTTAGTGCTCCGGGGGTTGGGTTTAGGGTTACGGGGTTTGAGCTTGGGGTTAGGGGGTTTGGCGGTTTGGCCTTAGGGGGTTGGGGTTGGGGTTAGGGTTAGGGCTTAGGGTCAGGATGCAGGGTCAGAATTCAGGGTCGAGGGTCGGGGTCAGCGGTCAGGCGTCGGGCTCGGGTGCTTAGGGTGTAGGCTCAGGGTTTTAGGGTTAGGCCTTTAGGGTTAGGGTTTTGGGCTTCAGGCTTTGGGTCATTGTTAGGGTTAGGGCGGTTAGGGTGAGGGTTGCTGGGCTTAGGATTGGGGGTTGGGCTTGGGCTTAGAGCTGGGTGTTGGGATTAGGGCTAGAGGTGTTGGGGTTAGCGTTAGCGGGTTGGGTTAGGGGTGTTGGGGAGGGGTTCAGGGCGTTGGGTGGTTAGAGTGCGGGGGTTGGGGGGGTTAGGGTTCAGTGTTAGGTTTTAGGGTCAGGGTCAAGTTCAGGGCTGAGGGTTAGGTTTTGGCTTTGGGGTTCGGGCCTAGGGCTGGGGTCAGGGCTTGGGGTTGGGGTGAGGGTTTCGGGTTAGGATTTAGGTTCCAGGTTTAGGTTCCGGGTCCGAGCCAGGGTCAGGGATCAGGGTCAGGGTCAAGGGTCGGCGGTTGGGGTCGAGTAGGTTAGGGTTTGGGGGTTAGCGGTTTATGGTTTCCTTTTGGCGACGTCCCCCCGGGCTCGATGAATAGATGTTTTCAGTGGCCCCTGAAGCGCCTCTCGCTGCGGTCGTTCGTCTCTTGTCCGACGGGGAGTGCACGCATGCCTCTCGGCTTGGTGGAGAAAAACGCCCTCACCCTGTTGGTGCAGTCAAGGGAGGCGGGACTTGTCCCCTCGTGAGGTACTCCTGGCCCAGGCCCGGTCCCACGCGTGAGGGGCCGTTTGGTTGTATGTGGCCGTGGAATGCGCAAGGGTTGCTCCGGTTGGGATAGAAGTGTCTGGGGCCTTCCGTGACCCTGGGTAGTCGTTGGATTCTGGCTCCCCTATGTGCCTCTGCCACGCCACTGTCCGCACCTCCACCACCCACCGTAGTCTTCCGTCTGGCCCTCTTTGCACACGTCAGCACCCCACCCCGGGCCCCAACTCGCTTGATACTCCCGTTCTGCTTTTTCAGCCCCCGACACCTACGGATGCAACGACACAGGCGGGAGTTGTCGGAGATGTCGTGACGGCTCCGTTGGCGCTGTATTCCTGAGTCTGCCAGGAGCCCGGGGACCAATCGCTAATGCTGTCGTGTCTGCGAGTCACGGGGCGGCCGTGCGCGGTTGCTCGCGCCTACGCTAAATTTTGCTCTGTCCGACGTTGCTCCCCAGAGCTTCGCGGACGGGCCCTCAGCCCCGTTTGTCTAGGACTCTCGTCGCTGCCCCGATTACTTCACTCGGTTGCCCTCCTTCACCCGTATGGACGAGCGCAGCACTGAGTGTTTTTCTCACAGACGATTCAGATCGTCAGATACTTCAGGTCCAGGTCCCATCTGCCCAAGCGAAGTTTCAGCTTCCACGCAGTTTCTGAAGTCGGCCGTTACGGATCTCTCCTTTGTGTCATGTGGTAGTATCCTTTGTCTTGCGTCACGTCCTCCGGTGTCGTGCCAAGTGGGACTGTGCCGCCTTGTGGTGTGTGGTACATCCATAGGATGGAGTAGTATTCAGCGGTGAAAGGATGCCATGAGGGGTTAGAGATTTAGGGTTCAGGCTCTGGGTCACGTTTAGGGTTAGGGCGGTTAGGGTTTGGGTCGTTGGGGTTAAGGTTAAGGGGTGTGGGGGGGCTGGGTTTGGGGGGGTTTTGTGTTGGGGGTTTGGTGTTGGGGCGAGGGCGGTTTGGGTTGTGGTTAGGGTGTTGGCCTTGAGCTTAGGGGTCTGGGGCTAGGGTTCGGGGGTTTGGGGTCGGGGCAGGGGTGTTGGGGTTTTGGTTGGGGTTTTGGGGTGTTTAGGGTTGGGGGCTGGAGTGGTTGGGGTTCGGAGTTAGGTGGAGGGTTGATGAAAGTTCCGTTTTAGGTTTAGGGTTGAGGGTTAGGGCTTAGGGCTAGGGCTAGGGTTAGGGGTTATGGGTTGAGGTTAGGGTTAGGGTTAGAGTTAGTGCTCCGGGGGTTGGGTTTAGGGTTACGGGGTTTGAGCTTGGGGTTAGGGGGTTTGGCGGTTTGGCCTTAGGGGGTTGGGGTTGGGGTTAGGGTTAGGGCTTAGGGTCAGGATGCAGGGTCAGAATTCAGGGTCGAGGGTCGGGGTCAGCGGTCAGGCGTCGGGCTCGGGTGCTTAGGGTGTAGGCTCAGGGTTTTAGGGTTAGGCCTTTAGGGTTAGGGTTTTGGGGTTCAGGCTTTGGGTCATTGTTAGGGTTAGGGCGGTTAGGGTGAGGGTTGCTGGGCTTAGGATTGGGGGTTGGGCTTGGGCTTAGAGCTGGGTGTTGGGATTAGGGCTAGAGGTGTTGGGGTTAGCGTTAGCGGGTTGGGTTAGGGGTGTTGGGGAGGGGTTCAGGGCGTTGGGTGGTTAGAGTGCGGGGGTTGGGGGGGTTAGGGTTCAGTGTTAGGTTTTAGGGTCAGGGTCAAGTTCAGGGCTTAGGGTTAGGTTTTGGCTTTGGGGTTCGGGCCTAGGGCTGGGGTCAGGGCTTGGGGTTGGGGTGAGGGTTTCGGGTTAGGATTTAGGTTCCAGGTTTAGGTTCCGGGTCCGAGCCAGGGTCAGGGATCAGGGTCAGGGTCAAGGGTCGGCGGTTGGGGTCGAGTGGGTTAGGGTTTGGGGGTTAGCGGTTTATGGTTTCCTTTTGGCGACGTCCCCCCGGGCTCGATGAATAGATGTTTTCAGCGGCCCCTGAAGCGCCTCTCGCTGCGGTCGTTCGTCTCTTGTCCGACGGGGAGTGCACGCATGCCTCTCGGCTTGGTGGAGAAAAACGCCCTCACCCTGTTGGTGCAGTCAAGGGAGGCGGGACTTGTCCCCTCGTGAGGTACTCCTGGCCCAGGCCCGGTCCCACGCGTGAGGGGCCGTTTGGTTGTATGTGGCCGTGGAATGCGCAAGGGTTGCTCCGGTTGGGATAGAAGTGTCTGGGGCCTTCCGTGACCCTGGGTAGTCGTTGGATTCTGGCTCCCCTATGTGCCTCTGCCACGCCACTGTCCGCACCTCCACCACCCACCGTAGTCTTCCGTCTGGCCCTCTTTGCACACGTCAGCACCCCACCCCGGGCCCCAACTCGCTTGATACTCCCGTTCTGCTTTTTCAGCCCCCGACACCTACGGATGCAACGACACAGGCGGGAGTTGTCGGAGATGTCGTGACGGCTCCGTTGGCGCTGTATTCCTGAGTCTGCCAGGAGCCCGGGGACCAATCGCTAATGCTGTCGTGTCTGCGAGTCACGGGGCGGCCGTGCGCGGTTGCTCGCGCCTACGCTAAATTTTGCTCTGTCCGACGTTGCTCCCCAGAGCTTCGCGGACGGGCCCTCAGCCCCGTTTGTCTAGGACTCTCGTCGCTGCCCCGATTACTTCACTCGGTTGCCCTCCTTCACCCGTATGGACGAGCGCAGCACTGAGTGTTTTTCTCACAGACGATTCAGATCGTCAGATACTTCAGGTCCAGGTCCCATCTGCCCAAGCGAAGTTTCAGCTTCCACGCAGTTTCTGAAGTCGGCCGTTACGGATCTCTCCTTTGTGTCATGTGGTAGTATCCTTTGTCTTGCGTCACGTCCTCCGGTGTCGTGCCAAGTGGGACTGTGCCGCCTTGTGGTGTGTGGTACATCCATAGGATGGAGTAGTATTCAGCGGTGAAAGGATGCCATGAGGGGTTAGAGATTTAGGGTTCAGGCTCTGGGTCACGTTTAGGGTTAGGGCGGTTAGGGTTTGGGTCGTTGGGGTTAAGGTTAAGGGGTGTGGGGGGGCTGGGTTTGGGGGGGTTTTGTGTTGGGGGTTTGGTGTTGGGGCGAGGGCGGTTTGGGTTGTGGTTAGGGTGTTGGCCTTGAGCTTAGGGGTCTGGGGCTAGGGTTCGGGGGTTTGGGGTCGGGGCAGGGGTGTTGGGGTTTTGGTTGGGGTTTTGGGGTGTTTAGGGTTGGGGGCTGGAGTGGTTGGGGTTCGGAGTTAGGTGGAGGGTTGATGAAAGTTCCGTTTTAGGTTTAGGGTTGAGGGTTAGGGCTTAGGGCTAGGGCTAGGGTTAGGGGTTATGGGTTGAGGTTAGGGTTAGGGTTAGAGTTAGTGCTCCGGGGGTTGGGTTTAGGGTTACGGGGTTTGAGCTTGGGGTTAGGGGGTTTGGCGGTTTGGCCTTAGGGGGTTGGGGTTGGGGTTAGGGTTAGGGCTTAGGGTCAGGATGCAGGGTCAGAATTCAGGGTCGAGGGTCGGGGTCAGCGGTCAGGCGTCGGGCTCGGGTGCTTAGGGTGTAGGCTCAGGGTTTTAGGGTTAGGCCTTTAGGGTTAGGGTTTTGGGGTTCAGGCTTTGGGTCATTGTTAGGGTTAGGGCGGTTAGGGTGAGGGTTGCTGGGCTTAGGATTGGGGGTTGGGCTTGGGCTTAGAGCTGGGTGTTGGGATTAGGGCTAGAGGTGTTGGGGTTAGCGTTAGCGGGTTGGGTTAGGGGTGTTGGGGAGGGGTTCAGGGCGTTGGGTGGTTAGAGTGCGGGGGTTGGGGGGGTTAGGGTTCAGTGTTAGGTTTTAGGGTCAGGGTCAAGTTCAGGGCTTAGGGTTAGGTTTTGGCTTTGGGGTTCGGGCCTAGGGCTGGGGTCAGGGCTTGGGGTTGGGGTGAGGGTTTCGGGTTAGGATTTAGGTTCCAGGTTTAGGTTCCGGGTCCGAGCCAGGGTCAGGGATCAGGGTCAGGGTCAAGGGTCGGCGGTTGGGGTCGAGTGGGTTAGGGTTTGGGGGTTAGCGGTTTATGGTTTCCTTTTGGCGACGTCCCCCCGGGCTCGATGAATAGATGTTTTCAGCGGCCCCTGAAGCGCCTCTCGCTGCGGTCGTTCGTCTCTTGTCCGACGGGGAGTGCACGCATGCCTCTCGGCTTGGTGGAAAATAACGCCCTCACCCTGTTGGTGCAGTCAAGGGAGGCGGGACTTGTCCCCTCATGAGGTACTCCTGGCCCAGGCCCGGTCCCACGCGTGAGGGGCCGTTTGGTTGTATGTGGCCGTGGAATGCGCAAGGGTTGCTCCGGTTGGGATAGAAGTGTCTGGGGCCTTCCGTGACCCTGGGTAGTCGTTGGATTCTGGCTCCCCTATGTGCCCCTGCCACGCCACTGTCCGCACCTCCACCACCCACCGTAGTCTTCCGTCTGGCCCTCTTTGCACACGTCAGCACCCCACCCCGGGCCCCAACTCGCTTGATACTCCCGTTCTGCTTTTTCAGCCCCCGACACCTACGGATGCAACGACACAGGCGGGAGTTGTCGGAGATGTCGTGACGGCTCCGTTGGCGCTGTATTCCTGAGTCTGCCAGGAGCCCGGGGACCAATCGCTAATGCTGTCGTGTCTGCGAGTCACGGGGCGGCCGTGCGCGGTTGCTCGCGCCTACGCTAAATTTTGCTCTGTCCGACGTTGCTCCCCAGAGCTTCGCGGACGGGCCCTCAGCCCCGTTTGTCTAGGACTCTCGTCGCTGCCCCGATTACTTCACTCGGTTGCCCTCCTTCACCCGTATGGACGAGCGCAGCACTGAGTGTTTTTCTCACAGACGATTCAGATCGTCAGATACTTCAGGTCCAGGTCCCATCTGCCCAAGCGAAGTTTCAGCTTCCACGCAGTTTCTGAAGTCGGCCGTTACGGATCTCTCCTTTGTGTCATGTGGTAGTATCCTTTGTCTTGCGTCACGTCCTCCGGTGTCGTGCCAAGTGGGACTGTGCCGCCTTGTGGTGTGTGGTACATCCATAGGATGGAGTAGTATTCAGCGGTGAAAGGATGCCATGAGGGGTTAGAGATTTAGGGTTCAGGCTCTGGGTCACGTTTAGGGTTAGGGCGGTTAGGGTTTGGGTCGTTGGGGTTAAGGTTAAGGGGTGTGGGGGGGGCTGGGTTTGGGGGGTTTTGTGTTGGGGGTTTGGTGTTGGGGCGAGGGCGGTTTGGGTTGTGGTTAGGGTGTTGGCCTTGAGCTTAGGGGTCTGGGGCTAGGGTTCGGGGGTTTGGGGTCGGGCAGGGGTGTTGAGGTTTTGGTTGGGGTTTTGGGGTGTTTAGGGTTGGGGGCTGGAGTGGTTGGGGTTCAGGGTTAGGTGGAGGGTTGATGAAAGTTTCGTTTTAGGTTTAGGGTTGAGGGTTAGGGCTTAGGGCTAGGGCTAGGGTTAGGGGTTATGGGTTGAGGTTAGGGTTAGGGTTAGAGTTAGTGCTCCGGGGTTTGGGTTTAGGGTTACGGGGGTTGAGCTTGGGGTTAGGGGGTGTGGCGGTTTGGCCTTAGGGGGTTGGGGTTGGGGTTATGGTTAGGGATTAGGGTCAGGATGCAGGTTCAGAGTTCAGGGTCGAGGGTCGGGGTCAGCGGTCAGGCGTCGGGCTCAGGTGCTTAGGGTGTAGGCTCAGGGTTTTAGGGTTAGGCCTTTAGGGTTAGGGTTTTGGGGTTCAGGCTTTGGGTCATTGTTAGGGTTAGGGCGGTTAGGGTGAGGGTTGCTGGGCTTAGGATTGGGGGCTGGGCTTGGGCTTAGAGCTGGGTGTTGGGATTAGGGCTAGAGGTGTTGGGGTTAGCGTTAGCGGGTTGGGTTAGGGGTGTTGGGGAGGGGTTCAGGGCGTTGGGTGGTTAGAGTGCGGGAGTTGGGGGGGTTAGGGTTCAGTGTTAGGTTTTAGGGTCAGGGTCAAGTTCAGGGCTTAGGGTTAGGTTTTGGCTTTGGGGTTCGGGCCTAGGGCTGGGGTCAGGGCTTGGGGTTGGGGTGAGGGTTTCGGGTTAGGATTTAGGTTCCAGGTTTAGGTTCCGGGTCCGAGCCAGGGTCAGGGATCAGGGTCAGGGTCAAGGGTCGGCGGTTGGGGTCGAGTAGGTTAGGGTTTGGGGGTTAGCGGTTTATGGTTTCCTTTTGGCGACGTCCCCCCGGGCTCGATGAATAGATGTTTTCAGCGGCCCCTGAAGCGCCTCTCGCTGCGGTCGTTCGTCTCTTGTCCGACGGGGAGTGCACGCATGCCTCTCGGCTTGGTGGAGAAAAACGCCCTCACCCTGTTGGTGCAGTCAAGGGAGGCGGGACTTGTCCCCTCGTGAGGTACTCCTGGCCCAGGCCCGGTCCCACGCGTGAGGGGCCGTTTGGTTGTATGTGGCCGTGGAATGCGCAAGGGTTGCTCCGGTTGGGATAGAAGTGTCTGGGGCCTTCCGTGACCCTGGGTAGTCGTTGGATTCTGGCTCCCCTATGTGCCCCTGCCACGCCACTGTCCGCACCTCCACCACCCACCGTAGTCTTCCGTCTGGCCGTCTTTGCACACGTCAGCACCCCACCCCGGGCCCCAACTCGCTTGATACTCCCGTTCTGCTTTTTCAGCCCCCGACACCTACGGATGCAACGACACAGGCGGGAGTTGTCGGAGATGTCGTGACGGCTCCGTTGGCGCTGTATTCCTGAGTCTGCCAGGAGCCCGGGGACCAATCGCTAATGCTGTCGTGTCTGCGAGTCACGGGGCGGCCGTGCGCGGTTGCTCGCGCCTACGCTAAATTTTGCTCTGTCCGACGTTGCTCCCCAGAGCTTCGCGGACGGGCCCTCAGCCCCGTTTGTCTAGAACTCTCGTCGCTGCCCCGATTACTTCACTCGGTTGCCCTCCTTCACCCGTATGGACGAGCGCAGCACTGAGTGTTTTTCTCACAGACGATTCAGATCGTCAGATACTTCAGGTCCAGGTCCCATCTGCCCAAGCGAAGTTTCAGCTTCCACGCAGTTTCTGAAGTCGGCCGTTACGGATCTCTCCTTTGTGTCATGTGGTAGTATCCTTTGTCTTGCGTCACGTCCTCCGGTGTCGTGCCAAGTGGGACTGTGCCGCCTTGTGGTGTGTGGTACATCCATAGGATGGAGTAGTATTCAGCGGTGAAAGGATGCCATGAGGGGTTAGAGATTTAGGGTTCAGGCTCTGGGTCACGTTTAGGGTTAGGGCGGTTAGGGTTTGGGTCGTTGGGGTTAAGGTTAAGGGGTGTGGGGGGGGCTGGGTTTGGGGGGTTTTGTGTTGGGGGTTTGGTGTTGGGGCGAGGGCGGTTTGGGTTGTGGTTAGGGTGTTGGCCTTGAGCTTAGGGGTCTGGGGCTAGGGTTCGGGGGTTTGGGGTCGGGCAGGGGTGTTGAGGTTTTGGTTGGGGTTTTGGGGTGTTTAGGGTTGGGGGCTGGAGTGGTTGGGGTTCAGGGTTAGGTGGAGGGTTGATGAAAGTTTCGTTTTAGGTTTAGGGTTGAGGGTTAGGGCTTAGGGCTAGGGCTAGGGTTAGGGGTTATGGGTTGAGGTTAGGGTTAGGGTTAGAGTTAGTGCTCCGGGGTTTGGGTTTAGGGTTACGGGGGTTGAGCTTGGGGTTAGGGGGTGTGGCGGTTTGGCCTTAGGGGGTTGGGGTTGGGGTTATGGTTAGGGATTAGGGTCAGGATGCAGGTTCAGAGTTCAGGGTCGAGGGTCGGGGTCAGCGGTCAGGCGTCGGGCTCAGGTGCTTAGGGTGTAGGCTCAGGGTTTTAGGGTTAGGCCTTTAGGGTTAGGGTTTTGGGGTTCAGGCTTTGGGTCATTGTTAGGGTTAGGGCGGTTAGGGTGAGGGTTGCTGGGCTTAGGATTGGGGGCTGGGCTTGGGCTTAGAGCTGGGTGTTGGGATTAGGGCTAGAGGTGTTGGGGTTAGCGTTAGCGGGTTGGGTTAGGGGTGTTGGGGAGGGGTTCAGGGCGTTGGGTGGTTAGAGTGCGGGAGTTGGGGGGGTTAGGGTTCAGTGTTAGGTTTTAGGGTCAGGGTCAAGTTCAGGGCTTAGGGTTAGGTTTTGGCTTTGGGGTTCGGGCCTAGGGCTGGGGTCAGGGCTTGGGGTTGGGGTGAGGGTTTCGGGTTAGGATTTAGGTTCCAGGTTTAGGTTCCGGGTCCGAGCCAGGGTCAGGGATCAGGGTCAGGGTCAAGGGTCGGCGGTTGGGGTCGAGTAGGTTAGGGTTTGGGGGTTAGCGGTTTATGGTTTCCTTTTGGCGACGTCCCCCCGGGCTCGATGAATAGATGTTTTCAGCGGCCCCTGAAGCGCCTCTCGCTGCGGTCGTTCGTCTCTTGTCCGACGGGGAGTGCACGCATGCCTCTCGGCTTGGTGGAGAAAAACGCCCTCACCCTGTTGGTGCAGTCAAGGGAGGCGGGACTTGTCCCCTCGTGAGGTACTCCTGGCCCAGGCCCGGTCCCACGCGTGAGGGGCCGTTTGGTTGTATGTGGCCGTGGAATGCGCAAGGGTTGCTCCGGTTGGGATAGAAGTGTCTGGGGCCTTCCGTGACCCTGGGTAGTCGTTGGATTCTGGCTCCCCTATGTGCCCCTGCCACGCCACTGTCCGCACCTCCACCACCCACCGTAGTCTTCCGTCTGGCCGTCTTTGCACACGTCAGCACCCCACCCCGGGCCCCAACTCGCTTGATACTCCCGTTCTGCTTTTTCAGCCCCCGACACCTACGGATGCAACGACACAGGCGGGAGTTGTCGGAGATGTCGTGACGGCTCCGTTGGCGCTGTATTCCTGAGTCTGCCAGGAGCCCGGGGACCAATCGCTAATGCTGTCGTGTCTGCGAGTCACGGGGCGGCCGTGCGCGGTTGCTCGCGCCTACGCTAAATTTTGCTCTGTCCGACGTTGCTCCCCAGAGCTTCGCGGACGGGCCCTCAGCCCCGTTTGTCTAGAACTCTCGTCGCTGCCCCGATTACTTCACTCGGTTGCCCTCCTTCACCCGTATGGACGAGCGCAGCACTGAGTGTTTTTCTCACAGACGATTCAGATCGTCAGATACTTCAGGTCCAGGTCCCATCTGCCCAAGCGAAGTTTCAGCTTCCACGCAGTTTCTGAAGTCGGCCGTTACGGATCTCTCCTTTGTGTCATGTGGTAGTATCCTTTGTCTTGCGTCACGTCCTCCGGTGTCGTGCCAAGTCGGACTGTGCCGCCTTGTGGTGTGTGGTACATCCATAGGATGGAGTAGTATTCAGCGGTGAAAGGATGCCATGAGGGGTTAGAGATTTAGGGTTCAGGCTCTGGGTCACGTTTAGGGTTAGGGCGGTTAGGGTTTGGGTCGTTGGGGTTAAGGTTAAGGGGTGTGGGGGGGCTGGGTTTGGGGGGGTTTTGTGTTGGGGGTTTGGTGTTGGGGCGAGGGCGGTTTGGGTTGTGGTTAGGGTGTTGGCCTTGAGCTTAGGGGTCTGGGGCTAGGGTTCGGGGGTTTGGGGTCGGGGCAGGGGTGTTGGGGTTTTGGTTGGGGTTTTGGGGTGTTTAGGGTTGGGGGCTGGAGTGGTTGGGGTTCAGGGTTAGGTGGAGGGTTGATGAAAGTTCCGTTTTAGGTTTAGGGTTGAGGGTTAGGGCTTAGGGCTAGGGCTAGGGTTAGGGGTTATGGGTTGAGGTTAGGGTTAGGGTTAGAGTTAGTGCTCCAGGGGTTGGGTTTAGGGTTACGGGGTTTGAGCTTGGGGTTAGGGGGTTTGGCGGTTTGGCCTTAGGGGGTTGGGGTTAGGGTTAGGGCTTAGGGTCAGGATGCAGGGTCAGAATTCAGGGTCGAGGGTCGGGGTCAGCGGTCAGGCGTCGGGCTCGGGTGCTTAGGGTGTAGGCTCAGGGTTTTAGGGTTAGGCCTTTAGGGTTAGGGTTTTGGGGTTCAGGCTTTGGGTCATTGTTAGGGTTAGGGCGGTTAGGGTGAGGGTTGCTGGGCTTAGGATTGGGGGTTGGGCTTGGGCTTAGAGCTGGGTGTTGGGATTAGGGCTAGAGGTGTTGGGGTTAGCGTTAGCGGGTTGGGTTAGGGGTGCTGGGGAGGGGTTCAGGGCGTTGGGTGGTTAGAGTGCGGGGGTTGGGGGGGTTAGGGTTCAGTGTTAGGTTTTAGGGTCAGGGTCAAGTTCAGGACTTAGGGTTAGGTTTTGGCTTTGGGGTTCGGGCCTAGGGCTGGGGTCAGGGCTTGGGGTTGGGGTGAGGGTTTCGGGTTAGGATTTAGGTTCCAGGTTTAGGTTCCGGGTCCGAGCCAGGGTCAGGGATCAGGGTCAGGGTCAAGGGTCGGCGGTTGGGGTCGAGTGGGTTAGGGTTTGGGGGTTAGCGGTTTATGGTTTCCTTTTGGCGACGTCCCCCCGGGCTCGATGAATAGATGTTTTCAGCGGCCCCTGAAGCGCCTCTCGCTGCGGTCGTTCGTCTCTTGTCCGACGGGGAGTGCACGCATGCCTCTCGGCTTGGTGGAGAAAAACGCCCTCACCCTGTTGGTGCAGTCAAGGGAGGCGGGACTTGTCCCCTCGTGAGGTACTCCTGGCCCAGGCCCGGTCCCACGCGTGAGGGGCCGTTTGGTTGTATGTGGCCGTGGAATGCGCAAGGGTTGCTCCGGTTGGGATAGAAGTGTCTGGGGCCTTCCGTGACCCTGGGTAGTCGTTGGATTCTGGCTCCCCTATGTGCCTCTGCCACGCCACTGTCCGCACCTCCACCACCCACCGTAGTCTTCCGTCTGGCCCTCTTTGCACACGTCAGCACCCCACCCCGGGCCCCAACTCGCTTGATACTCCCGTTCTGCTTTTTCAGCCCCCGACACCTACGGATGCAACGACACAGGCGGGAGTTGTCGGAGATGTCGTGACGGCTCCGTTGGCGCTGTATTCCTGAGTCTGCCAGGAGCCCGGGGACCAATCGCTAATGCTGTCGTGTCTGCGAGTCACGGGGCGGCCGTGCGCGGTTGCTCGCGCCTACGCTAAATTTTGCTCTGTCCGACGTTGCTCCCCAGAGCTTCGCGGACGGGCCCTCAGCCCCGTTTGTCTAGGACTCTCGTCGCTGCCCCGATTACTTCACTCGGTTGCCCTCCTTCACCCGTATGGACGAGCGCAGCACTGAGTGTTTTTCTCACAGACGATTCAGATCGTCAGATACTTCAGGTCCAGGTCCCATCTGCCCAAGCGAAGTTTCAGCTTCCACGCAGTTTCTGAAGTCGGCCGTTACGGATCTCTCCTTTGTGTCATGTGGTAGTATCCTTTGTCTTGCGTCACGTCCTCCGGTGTCGTGCCAAGTGGGACTGTGCCGCCTTGTGGTGTGTGGTACATCCATAGGATGGAGTAGTATTCAGCGGTGAAAGGATGCCATGAGGGGTTAGAGATTTAGGATTCAGGCTCTGGGTCACGTTTAGGGTTAGGGCGGTTAGGGTTTGGGTCGTTGGGGTTAAGGTTAAGGGGTGTGGGGGGGGCTGGGTTTGGGGGGGTTTTGTGTTGGGGGTTTGGTGTTGGGGCGAGGGCGGTTTGGGTTGTGGTTAGGGTGTTGGCCTTGAGCTTAGGGGTCTGGGGCTAGGGTTCGGGGGTTTGGGGTCGGGGCAGGGGTGTTGGGGTTTTGGTTGGGGTTTTGGGGTGTTTAGGGTTGGGGGCTGGATTGGTTGGGGTTCAGGGTTAGGTGGAGGGTTGATGAAAGTTCCGTTTTAGGTTTAGGGTTGAGGGTTAGGGCTTAGGGCTAGGGCTAGGGTTAGGGGTTATGGGTTGAGGTTAGGGTTAGGGTTAGAGTTAGTGCTCCGGGGGTTGGGTTTAGGGTTACGGGGTTTGAGCTTGGGGTTAGGGGGTTTGGCGGTTTGGCCTTAGGGGGTTGGGGTTAGGGTTAGGGCTTAGGGTCAGGATGCAGGGTCAGAATTCAGGGTCGAGGGTCGGGGTCAGCGGTCAGGCGTCGGGCTCGGGTGCTTAGGGTGTAGGCTCAGGGTTTTAGGGTTAGGCCTTTAGGGTTAGGGTTTTGGGGTTCAGGCTTTGGGTCATTGTTAGGGTTAGGGCGGTTAGGGTGAGGGTTGCTGGGCTTAGGATTGGGGGTTGGGCTTGGGCTTAGAGCTGGGTGTTGGGATTAGGGCTAGAGGTGTTGGGGTTAGCGTTAGCGGGTTGGGTTAGGGGTGTTGGGGAGGGGTTCAGGGCGTTGGGTGGTTAGAGTGCGGGGGTTGGGGGGGTTAGGGTTCAGTGTTAGGTTTTAGGGTCAGGGTCAAGTTCAGGGCTTAGGGTTAGGTTTTGGCTTTGGGGTTCGGGCCTAGGGCTGGGGTCAGGGCTTGGGGTTGGGGTGAGGGTTTCGGGTTAGGATTTAGGTTCCAGGTTTAGGTTCCGGGTCCGAGCCAGGGTCAGGGATCAGGGTCAGGGTCAAGGGTCGGCGGTTGGGGTCGAGTGGGTTAGGGTTTGGGGGTTAGCGGTTTATGGTTTCCTTTTGGCGACGTCCCCCCGGGCTCGATGAATAGATGTTTTCAGCGGCCCCTGAAGCGCCTCTCGCTGCGGTCGTTCGTCTCTTGTCCGACGGGGAGTGCACGCATGCCTCTCGGCTTGGTGGAGAAAAACGCCCTCACCCTGTTGGTGCAGTCAAGGGAGGCGGGACTTGTCCCCTCGTGAGGTACTCCTGGCCCAGGCCCGGTCCCACGCGTGAGGGGCCGTTTGGTTGTATGTGGCCGTGGAATGCGCAAGGGTTGCTCCGGTTGGGATAGAAGTGTCTGGGGCCTTCCGTGACCCTGGGTAGTCGTTGGATTCTGGCTCCCCTATGTGCCCCTGCCACGCCACTGTCCGCACCTCCACCACCCACCGTAGTCTTCCGTCTGGCCCTCTTTGCACACGTCAGCACCCCACCCCGGGCCCCAACTCGCTTGATACTCCCGTTCTGCTTTTTCAGCCCCCGACACCTACGGATGCAACGACACAGGCGGGAGTTGTCGGAGATGTCGTGACGGCTCCGTTGGCGCTGTATTCCTGAGTCTGCCAGGAGCCCGGGGACCAATCGCTAATGCTGTCGTGTCTGCGAGTCACGGGGCGGCCGTGCGCCGTTGCTCGCGCCTACGCTAAATTTTGCTCTGTCCGACGTTGCTCCCCAGAGCTTCGCGGACGGGCCCTCAGCCCCGTTTGTCTAGGACTCTCGTCGCTGCCCCGATTACTTCACTCGGTTGCCCTCCTTCACCCGTATGGACGAGCGCAGCACTGAGTGTTTTTCTCACAGACGATTCAGATCGTCAGATACTTCAGGTCCAGGTCCCATCTGCCCAAGCGAAGTTTCAGCTTCCACGCAGTTTCTGAAGTCGGCCGTTACGGATCTCTCCTTTGTGTCATGTGGTAGTATCCTTTGTCTTGCGTCACGTCCTCCGGTGTCATGCCAAGTGGGACTGTGCCGCCTTGTGGTGTGTGGTACATCCATAGGATGGAGTAGTATTCAGCGGTGAAAGGATGCCATGAGGGGTTAGAGATTTAGGGTTCAGGCTCTGGGTCACGTTTAGGGTTAGGGCGGTTAGGGTTTGGGTCGTTGGGGTTAAGGTTAAGGGGTGTGGGGGGGGCTGGGTTTGGGGGGGTTTTGTGTTGGGGGTTTGGTGTTGGGGCGAGGGCGGTTTGGGTTGTGGTTAGGGTGTTGGCCTTGAGCTTAGGGGTCTGGGGCTAGGGTTCGGGGGTTTGGGGTCGGGGCAGGGGTGTTGGGGTTTTGGTTGGGGTTTTGGGGTGTTTAGGGTTGGGGGCTGGAGTGGTTGGGGTTCAGGGTTAGGTGGAGGGTTGATGAAAGTTCCGTTTTAGGTTTAGGGTTGAGGGTTAGGGCTTAGGGCTAGGGCTAGGGTTAGGGGTTATGGGTTGAGGTTAGGGTTAGGGTTAGAGTTAGTGCTCCGGGGGTTGGGTTTAGGGTTACGGGGTTTGAGCTTGGGGTTAGGGGGTTTGGCGGTTTGGCCTTAGGGGGTTGGGGTTAGGGTTAGGGCTTAGGGTCAGGATGCAGGGTCAGAATTCAGGGTCGAGGGTCGGGGTCAGCGGTCAGGCGTCGGGCTCGGGTGCTTAGGGTGTAGGCTCAGGGTTTTAGGGTTAGGCCTTTAGGGTTAGGGTTTTGGGGTTCAGGCTTTGGGTCATTGTTAGGGTTAGGGCGGTTAGGGTGAGGGTTGCTGGGCTTAGGATTGGGGGTTGGGCTTGGGCTTAGAGCTGGGTGTTGGGATTAGGGCTAGAGGTGTTGGGGTTAGCGTTAGCGGGTTGGGTTAGGGGTGTTGGGGAGGGGTTCAGGGCGTTGAGTGGTTAGAGTGCCGGGGTTGGGGGTGTTAGGGTTCAGTGTTAGGTTTTAGGGTCAGGGTCAAGTTCAGGGCTTAGGGTTAGGTTTTGGCTTTGGGGTTCGGGCCTAGGGCTGGGGTCAGGGCTTGGGGTTGGGGTGAGGGTTTCGGGTTAGGATTTAGGTTCCAGGTTTAGGTTCCGGGTCCGAGCCAGGGTCAGGGATCAGGGTCAGGGTCAAGGGTCGGCGGTTGGGGTCGAGTGGGTTAGGGTTTGGGGGTTAGCGGTTTATGGTTTCCTTTTGGCGACGTCCCCCCGGGCTCGATGAATAGATGTTTTCAGCGGCCCCTGAAGCGCCTCTCGCTGCGGTCGTTCGTCTCTTGTCCGACGGGGAGTGCACGCATGCCTCTCGGCTTGGTGGAGAAAAACGCCCTCACCCTGTTGGTGCAGTCAAGGGAGGCGGGACTTGTCCCCTCGTGAGGTACTCCTGGCCCAGGCCCGGTCCCACGCGTGAGGGGCCGTTTGGTTGTATGTGGCCGTGGAATGCGCAAGGGTTGCTCCGGTTGGGATAGAAGTGTCTGGGGCCTTCCGTGACCCTGGGTAGTCGTTGGATTCTGGCTCCCCTATGTGCCCCTGCCACGCCACTGTCCGCACCTCCACCACCCACCGTAGTCTTCCGTCTGGCCCTCTTTGCACACGTCAGCACCCCACCCCGGGCCCCAACTCGCTTGATACTCCCGTTCTGCTTTTTCAGCCCCCGACACCTACGGATGCAACGACACAGGCGGGAGTTGTCGGAGATGTCGTGACGGCTCCGTTGGCGCTGTATTCCTGAGTCTGCCAGGAGCCCGGGGACCAATCGCTAATGCTGTCGTGTCTGCGAGTCACGGGGCGGCCGTGCGCGGTTGCTCGCGCCTACGCTAAATTTTGCTCTGTCCGACGTTGCTCCCCAGAGCTTCGCGGACGGGCCCTCAGCCCCGTTTGTCTAGGACTCTCGTCGCTGCCCCGATTACTTCACTCGGTTGCCCTCCTTCACCCGTATGGACGAGCGCAGCACTGAGTGTTTTTCTCACAGACGATTCAGATCGTCAGATACTTCAGGTCCAGGTCCCATCTGCCCAAGCGAAGTTTCAGCTTCCACGCAGTTTCTGAAGTCGGCCGTTACGGATCTCTCCTTTGTGTCATGTGGTAGTATCCTTTGTCTTGCGTCACGTCCTCCGGTGTCGTGCCAAGTGGGACTGTGCCGCCTTGTGGTGTGTGGTACATCCATAGGATGGAGTAGTATTCAGCGGTGAAAGGATGCCATGAGGGGTTAGAGATTTAGGGTTCAGGCTCTGGGTCACGTTTAGGGTTAGGGCGGTTAGGGTTTGGGTCGTTGGGGTTAAGGTTAAGGGGTGTGGGGGGGCTGGGTTTGGGGGGGTTTTGTGTTGGGGGTTTGGTGTTGGGGCGAGGGCGGTTTGGGTTGTGGTTAGGGTGTTGGCCTTGAGCTTAGGGGTCTGGGGCTAGGGTTCGGGGGTTTGGGGTCGGGGCAGGGGTGTTGGGGTTTTGGTTGGGGTTTTGGGGTGTTTAGGGTTGGGGGCTGGAGTGGTTGGGGTTCAGGGTTAGGTGGAGGGTTGATGAAAGTTCCGTTTTAGGTTTAGGGTTGAGGGTTAGGGCTTAGGGCTAGGGCTAGGGTTAGGGGTTATGGGTTGAGGTTAGGGTTAGGGTTAGAGTTAGTGCTCCGGGGGTTGGGTTTAGGGTTACGGGGTTTGAGCTTGGGGTTAGGGGGTTTGGCGGTTTGGCCTTAGGGGGTTGGGGTTAGGGTTAGGGCTTAGGGTCAGGATGCAGAGTCAGAATTCAGGGTCGAGGGTCGGGGTCAGCGGTCAGGCGTCGGGCTCGGGTGCTTAGGGTGTAGGCTCAGGGTTTTAGGGTTAGGCCTTTAGGGTTAGGGTTTTGGGGTTCAGGCTTTGGGTCATTGTTAGGGTTAGGGCGGTTAGGGTGAGGGTTGCTGGGCTTAGGATTGGGGGTTGGGCTTGGGCTTAGAGCTGGGGGTTGGGATTAGGGCTAGAGGTGTTGGGGTTAGCGTTAGCGGGTTGGGTTAGGGGTGTTGGGGAGGGGTTCAGGGCGTTGAGTGGTTAGAGTGCCGGGGTTGGGGGTGTTAGGGTTCAGTGTTAGGTTTTAGGGTCAGGGTCAAGTTCAGGGCTTAGGGTTAGGTTTTGGCTTTGGGGTTCGGGCCTAGGGCTGGGGTCAGGGCTTGGGGTTGGGGTGAGGGTTTCGGGTTAGGATTTAGGTTCCAGGTTTAGGTTCCGGGTCCGAGCCAGGGTCAGGGATCAGGGTCAGGGTCAAGGGTCGGCGGTTGGGGTCGAGTGGGTTAGGGTTTGGGGGTTAGCGGTTTATGGTTTCCTTTTGGCGACGTCCCCCCGGGCTCGATGAATAGATGTTTTCAGCGGCCCCTGAAGCGCCTCTCGCTGCGGTCGTTCGTCTCTTGTCCGACGGGGAGTGCACGCATGCCTCTCGGCTTGGTGGAGAAAAACGCCCTCACCCTGTTGGTGCAGTCAAGGGAGGCGGGACTTGTCCCCTCGTGAGGTACTCCTGGCCCAGGCCCGGTCCCACGCGTGAGGGGCCGTTTGGTTGTATGTGGCCGTGGAATGCGCAAGGGTTGCTCCGGTTGGGATAGAAGTGTCTGGGGCCTTCCGTGACCCTGGGTAGTCGTTGGATTCTGGCTCCCCTATGTGCCCCTGCCACGCCACTGTCCGCACCTCCACCACCCACCGTAGTCTTCCGTCTGGCCCTCTTTGCACACGTCAGCACCCCACCCCGGGCCCCAACTCGCTTGATACTCCCGTTCTGCTTTTTCAGCCCCCGACACCTACGGATGCAACGACACAGGCGGGAGTTGTCGGAGATGTCGTGACGGCTCCGTTGGCGCTGTATTCCTGAGTCTGCCAGGAGCCCGGGGACCAATCGCTAATGCTGTCGTGTCTGCGAGTCACGGGGCGGCCGTGCGCGGTTGCTCGCGCCTACGCTAAATTTTGCTCTGTCCGACGTTGCTCCCCAGAGCTTCGCGGACGGGCCCTCAGCCCCGTTTGTCTAGGACTCTCGTCGCTGCCCCGATTACTTCACTCGGTTGCCCTCCTTCACCCGTATGGACGAGCGCAGCACTGAGTGTTTTTCTCACAGACGATTCAGATCGTCAGATACTTCAGGTCCAGGTCCCATCTGCCCAAGCGAAGTTTCAGCTTCCACGCAGTTTCTGAAGTCGGCCGTTACGGATCTCTCCTTTGTGTCATGTGGTAGTATCCTTTGTCTTGCGTCACGTCCTCCGGTGTCGTGCCAAGTGGGACTGTGCCGCCTTGTGGTGTGTGGTACATCCATAGGATGGAGTAGTATTCAGCGGTGAAAGGATGCCATGAGGGGTTAGAGATTTAGGGTTCAGGCTCTGGGTCACGTTTAGGGTTAGGGCGGTTAGGGTTTGGGTCGTTGGGGTTAAGGTTAAGGGGTGTGGGGGGGCTGGGTTTGGGGGGTTTTGTGTTGGGGGTTTGGTGTTGGGGCGAGGGCGGTTTGGGTTGTGGTTAGGGTGTTGGCCTTGAGCTTAGGGGTCTGGGGCTAGGGTTCGGGGGTTTGGGGTCGGGGCAGGGGTGTTGGGGTTTTGGTTGGGGTTTTGGGGTGTTTAGGGTTGGGGGCTGGAGTGGTTGGGGTTCAGGGTTAGGTGGAGGGTTGATGAAAGTTCCGTTTTAGGTTTAGGGTTGAGGGTTAGGGCTTAGGGCTAGGGCTAGGGTTAGGGGTTATGGGTTGAGGTTAGGGTTAGGGTTAGAGTTAGTGCTCCGGGGGTTGGGTTTAGGGTTACGGGGTTTGAGCTTGGGGTTAGGGGGTTTGGCGGTTTGGCCTTAGGGGGTTGGGGTTAGGGTTAGGGCTTAGGGTCAGGATGCAGGGTCAGAATTCAGGGTCGAGGGTCGGGGTCAGCGGTCAGGCGTCGGGCTCGGGTGCTTAGGGTGTAGGCTCAGGGTTTTAGGGTTAGGCCTTTAGGGTTAGGGTTTTGGGGTTCAGGCTTTGGGTCATTGTTAGGGTTAGGGCGGTTAGGGTGAGGGTTGCTGGGCTTAGGATTGGGGGTTGGGCTTGGGCTTAGAGCTGGGGGTTGGGATTAGGGCTAGAGGTGTTGGGGTTAGCGTTAGCGGGTTGGGTTAGGGGTGTTGGGGAGGGGTTCAGGGCGTTGGGTGGTTAGAGTGCGGGGGTTGGGGGGGTTAGGGTTCAGTGTTAGGTTTTAGGGTCAGGGTCAAGTTCAGGGCTTAGGGTTAGGTTTTGGCTTTGGGGTTCGGGCCTAGGGCTGGGGTCAGGGCTTGGGGTTGGGGTGAGGGTTTCGGGTTAGGATTTAGGTTCCAGGTTTAGGTTCCGGGTCCGAGCCAGGGTCAGGGATCAGGGTCAGGGTCAAGGGTCGGCGGTTGGGGTCGAGTGGGTTAGGGTTTGGGGGTTAGCGGTTTATGGTTTCCTTTTGGCGACGTCCCCCCGGGCTCGATGAATAGATGTTTTCAGCGGCCCCTGAAGCGCCTCTCGCTGCGGTCGTTCGTCTCTTGTCCGACGGGGAGTGCACGCATGCCTCTCGGCTTGGTGGAGAAAAACGCCCTCACCCTGTTGGTGCAGTCAAGGGAGGCGGGACTTGTCCCCTCGTGAGGTACTCCTGGCCCAGGCCCGGTCCCACGCGTGAGGGGCCGTTTGGTTGTATGTGGCCGTGGAATGCGCAAGGGTTGCTCCGGTTGGGATAGAAGTGTCTGGGGCCTTCCGTGACCCTGGGTAGTCGTTGGATTCTGGCTCCCCTATGTGCCTCTGCCACGCCACTGTCCGCACCTCCACCACCCACCGTAGTCTTCCGTCTGGCCCTCTTTGCACACGTCAGCACCCCACCCCGGGCCCCAACTCGCTTGATACTCCCGTTCTGCTTTTTCAGCCCCCGACACCTACGGATGCAACGACACAGGCGGGAGTTGTCGGAGATGTCGTGACGGCTCCGTTGGCGCTGTATTCCTGAGTCTGCCAGGAGCCCGGGGACCAATCGCTAATGCTGTCGTGTCTGCGAGTCACGGGGCGGCCGTGCGCGGTTGCTCGCGCCTACGCTAAATTTTGCTCTGTCCGACGTTGCTCCCCAGAGCTTCGCGGACGGGCCCTCAGCCCCGTTTGTCTAGGACTCTCGTCGCTGCCCCGATTACTTCACTCGGTTGCCCTCCTTCACCCGTATGGACGAGCGCAGCACTGAGTGTTTTTCTCACAGACGATTCAGATCGTCAGATACTTCAGGTCCAGGTCCCATCTGCCCAAGCGAAGTTTCAGCTTCCACGCAGTTTCTGAAGTCGGCCGTTACGGATCTCTCCTTTGTGTCATGTGGTAGTATCCTTTGTCTTGCGTCACGTCCTCCGGTGTCGTGCCAAGTGGGACTGTGCCGCCTTGTGGTGTGTGGTACATCCATAGGATGGAGTAGTATTCAGCGGTGAAAGGATGCCATGAGGGGTTAGAGATTTAGGGTTCAGGCTCTGGGTCACGTTTAGGGTTAGGGCGGTTAGGGTTTGGGTCGTTGGGGTTAAGGTTAAGGGGTGTGGGGGGGCTGGGTTTGGGGGGGTTTTGTGTTGGGGGTTTGGTGTTGGGGCGAGGGCGGTTTGGGTTGTGGTTAGGGTGTTGGCCTTGAGCTTAGGGGTCTGGGGCTAGGGTTCGGGGGTTTGGGGTCGGGGCAGGGGTGTTGGGGTTTTGGTTGGGGTTTTGGGGTGTTTAGGGTTGGGGGCTGGAGTGGTTGGGGTTCAGGGTTAGGTGGAGGGTTGATGAAAGTTCCGTTTTAGGTTTAGGGTTGAGGGTTAGGGCTTAGGGCTGGGGCTAGGGTTAGGGGTTATGGGTTGAGGTTAGGGTTAGGGTTAGAGTTAGTGCTCCAGGGGTTGGGTTTAGGGTTACGGGGTTTGAGCTTGGGGTTAGGGGGTTTGGCGGTTTGGCCTTAGGGCGTTGGGGTTGGGGTTAGGGTTAGGGCTTAGGGTCAGGATGCAGGGTCAGAATTCAGGGTCGAGGGTCGGGGTCAGCGGTCAGGCGTCGGGCTCGGGTGCTTAGGGTGTAGGCTCAGGGTTTTAGGGTTAGGCCTTTAGGGTTAGGGTTTTGGGGTTCAGGCTTTGGGTCATTGTTAGGGTTAGGGCGGTTAGGGTGAGGGTTGCTGGGCTTAGGATTGGGGGTTGGGCTTGGGCTTAGATCTGGGGGTTGGGATTAGGGCTAGAGGTGTTGGGGTTAGCGTTAGCGGGTTGGGTTAGGGGTGTTGGGGAGGGGTTCAGGGCGTTGGGTGGTTAGAGTGCGGGGGTTGGTGGGATAGGGTTCAGTGTTAGGTTTTAGGGTCAGGGTCAAGTTCAGGGCTGAGGGTTAGGTTTTGGCTTTGGGGTTCGGGCCTAGGGCTGGGGTCAGGGCTTGGGGTTGGGGTGAGGGTTTCGGGTTAGGATTTAGGTTCCAGGTTTAGGTTCCGGGTCCGAGCCAGGGTCAGGGATCAGGGTCAGGGTCAAGGGTCGGCGGTTGGGGTCGAGTGGGTTAGGGTTTGGGGGTTAGCGGTTTATGGTTTCCTTTTGGCGACGTCCCCCCGGGCTCGATGAATAGATGTTTTCAGCGGCCCCTGAAGCGCCTCTCGCTGCGGTCGTTCGTCTCTTGTCCGACGGGGAGTGCACGCATGCCTCTCGGCTTGGTGGACAAAAACGCCCTCACCATGTTGGTGCAGTCAAGGGAGGCGGGACTTGTCCCCTCGTGAGGTACTCCTGGCCCAGGCCCGGTCCCACGCGTGAGGGGCCGTTTGGTTGTATGTGGCCGTGGAATGCGCAAGGGTTGCTCCGGTTGGGATAGAAGTGTCTGGGGCCTTCCGTGACCCTGGGTAGTCGTTGGATTCTGGCTCCCCTATGTGCCCCTGCCACGCCACTGTCCGCACCTCCACCACCCACCGTAGTCTTCCGTCTGGCCCTCTTTGCACACGTCAGCACCCCACCCCGGGCCCCAACTCGCTTGATACTCCCGTTCTGCTTTTTCAGCCCCCGACACCTACGGATGCAACGACACAGGCGGGAGTTGTCGGAGATGTCGTGACGGCTCCGTTGGCGCTGTATTCCTGAGTCTGCCAGGAGCCCGGGGACCAATCGCTAATGCTGTCGTGTCTGCGAGTCACGGGGCGGCCGTGCGCGGTTGCTCGCGCCTACGCTAAATTTTGCTCTGTCCGACGTTGCTCCCCAGAGCTTCGCGGACGGGCCCTCAGCCCCGTTTGTCTAGGACTCTCGTCGCTGCCCCGATTACTTCACTCGGTTGCCCTCCTTCACCCGTATGGACGAGCGCAGCACTGAGTGTTTTTCTCACAGACGATTCAGATCGTCAGATACTTCAGGTCCAGGTCCCATCTGCCCAAGCGAAGTTTCAGCTTCCACGCAGTTTCTGAAGTCGGCCGTTACGGATCTCTCCTTTGTGTCATGTGGTAGTATCCTTTGTCTTGCGTCACGTCCTCCGGTGTCGTGCCAAGTGGGACTGTGCCGCCTTGTGGTGTGTGGTACATCCATAGGATGGAGTAGTATTCAGCGGTGAAAGGATGCCATGAGGGGTTAGAGATTTAGGGTTCAGGCTCTGGGTCACGTTTAGGGTTAGGGCGGTTAGGGTTTGGGTCGTTGGGGTTAAGGTTAAGGGGTGTGGGGGGGGCTGGGTTTGGGGGGGTTTTGTGTTGGGGGTTTGGTGTTGGGGCGAGGGCGGTTTGGGTTGTGGTTAGGGTGTTGGCCTTGAGCTTAGGGGTCTGGGGCTAGGGTTCGGGAGTTTGGGGTCGGGGCAGGGGTGTTGGGGTTTTGGTTGGGGTTTTGGGGTGTTTAGGGTTGGGGGCTGGAGTGGTTGGGGTTCAGGGTTAGGTGGAGGGTTGATGAAAGTTCCGTTTTAGGTTTAGGGTTGAGGGTTAGGGCTTAGGGCTAGGGCTAGGGTTAGGGGTTATGGGTTGAGGTTAGGGTTAGGGTTAGAGTTAGTGCTCCGGGGGTTGGGTTTAGGGTTACGGGGTTTGAGCTTGGGGTTAGGGGGTTTGGCGGTTTGGCCTTAGGGGGTTGGGGTTAGGGTTAGGGCTTAGGGTCAGGATGCAGGGTCAGAATTCAGGGTCGAGGGTCGGGGTCAGCGGTCAGGTGTCGGGCTCGGGTGCTTAGGGTGTAGGCTCAGGGTTTTAGGGTTAGGCCTTTACGGTTAGGGTTTTGGGGTTCAGGCTTTGGGTCATTGTTAGGGTTAGGGCGGTTAGGGTGAGGGTTGCTGGGCTTAGGATTGGGGGTTGGGCTTGGGCTTAGAGCTGGGTGTTGGGATTAGGGCTAGAGGTGTTGGGGTTAGCGTTAGCGGGTTGGGTTAGGGGTGTTGGGGAGGGGTTCAGGGCGTTGGGTGGTTAGAGTGCGGGGGTTGGGGGGGTTAGGGTTCAGTGTTAGGTTTTAGGGTCAGGGTCAAGTTCAGGGCTTAGGGTTAGGTTTTGGCTTTGGGGTTCGGGCCTAGGGCTGGGGTCAGGGCTTGGGGTTGGGGTGAGGGTTTCGGGTTAGGATTTAGGTTCCAGGTTTAGGTTCCGGGTCCGAGCCAGGGTCAGGGATCAGGGTCAGGGTCAAGGGTCGGCGGTTGGGGTCGAGTGGGTTAGGGTTTGGGGGTTAGCGGTTTATGGTTTCCTTTTGGCGACGTCCCCCCGGGCTCGATGAATAGATGTTTTCAGCGGCCCCTGAAGCGCCTCTCGCTGCGGTCGTTCGTCTCTTGTCCGACGGGGAGTGCACGCATGCCTCTCGGCTTGGTGGACAAAAACGCCCTCACCCTGTTGGTGCAGTCAAGGGAGGCGGGACTTGTCCCCTCGTGAGGTACTCCTGGCCCAGGCCCGGTCCCACGCGTGAGGGGCCGTTTGGTTGTATGTGGCCGTGGAATGCGCAAGGGTTGCTCCGGTTGGGATAGAAGTGTCTGGGGCCTTCCGTGACCCTGGGTAGTCGTTGGATTCTGGCTCCCCTATGTGCCTCTGCCACGCCACTGTCCGCACCTCCACCACCCACCGTAGTCTTCCGTCTGGCCCTCTTTGCACACGTCAGCACCCCACCCCGGGCCCCAACTCGCTTGATACTCCCGTTCTGCTTTTTCAGCCCCCGACACCTACGGATGCAACGACACAGGCGGGAGTTGTCGGAGATGTCGTGACGGCTCCGTTGGCGCTGTATTCCTGAGTCTGCCAGGAGCCCGGGGACCAATCGCTAATGCTGTCGTGTCTGCGAGTCACGGGGCGGCCGTGCGCGGTTGCTCGCGCCTACGCTAAATTTTGCTCTGTCCGACGTTGCTCCCCAGAGCTTCGCGGACGGGCCCTCAGCCCCGTTTGTCTAGGACTCTCGTCGCTGCCCCGATTACTTCACTCGGTTGCCCTCCTTCACCCGTATGGACGAGCGCAGCACTGAGTGTTTTTCTCACAGACGATTCAGATCGTCAGATACTTCAGGTCCAGGTCCCATCTGCCCAAGCGAAGTTTCAGCTTCCACGCAGTTTCTGAAGTCGGCCGTTACGGATCTCTCCTTTGTGTCATGTGGTAGTATCCTTTGTCTTGCGTCACGTCCTCCGGTGTCGTGCCAAGTCGGACTGTGCCGCCTTGTGGTGTGTGGTACATCCATAGGATGGAGTAGTATTCAGCGGTGAAAGGATGCCATGAGGGGTTAGAGATTTAGGGTTCAGGCTCTGGGTCACGTTTAGGGTTAGGGCGGTTAGGGTTTGGGTCGTTGGGGTTAAGGTTAAGGGGTGTGGGGGGGGCTGGGTTTGGGGGGGTTTTGTGTTGGGGGTTTGGTGTTGGGGCGAGGGCGGTTTGGGTTGTGGTTAGGATGTTGGCCTTGAGCTTAGGGGTCTGGGGCGAGGGTTCGGGGGTTTGGGGTCGGGGCAGGGGTGTTGGGGTTTTGGTTGGGGTTTTGGGGTGTTTAGGGTTGGGGGCTGGAGTGGTTGGGGTTCGGGGTTAGGTGGAGGGTTGATGAAAGTTCCGTTTTAGGTTTAGGGTTGAGGGTTAGGGCTTAGGGCTAGGGCTAGGGTTAGGGGTTATGGGTTGAGGTTAGGGTTAGGGTTAGAGTTAGTGCTCCGGGGGTTGGGTTTAGGGTTACGGGGGTTCAGCTTGGGGTTAGGGGGTTTGGCGGTTTGGCCTTAGGGGTTTGGGGTTGGGGTTAGGGTTAGGGCTTAGGGTCAGGATGCAGGGTCAGAATTCAGGGTCGAGGGTCGGGGTCAGCGGTCAGGCGTCGGGCTCGGGTGCTTAGGGTGTAGGCTCAGGGTTTTAGGGTTAGGTCTTTAGGGTTAGGTCTTTAGGGTTAGGGTTTTGGGGTTCAGGCTTTGGGTCATTTTTAGGGTTAGGGCGGTTAGGGTGAGGGTTGCTGGGCTTAGGATTGGGGGTTGGGCTTGGGCTTAGAGCTGGGTGTTGGGATGAGGGCTAGAGGTGTTGGGGTTAGCGTTAGCGGGTTGGGTTAGGGGTGTTGGGGAGGGGTTCAGGGCGTTGGGTGGTTAGAGTGCGGGGGTTGGGGGGTTAGGGATCAGTGTTAGGTTTTAGGGTCACGGTCAAGTTCAGGGCTTAGGGTTAGGTTTTGGCTTTGGGGTTCGGGCCTAGGGCTGGGGTCAGGGCTTGGGGTTGGGGTGAGGGTTTCGGGTTAGGATTTAGGTTCCAGGTTTAGGTTCCGGGTCCGAGCCAGGGTCAGGGATCAGGGTCAGGGTCAAGGGTCGGCGGTTGGGGTCGAGTGGGTTAGGGTTTGGGGGTTAGCGGTTTATGGTTTCCTTTTGGCGACGTCCCCCCGGGCTCGATGAATAGATGTTTTCAGCGGCCCCTGAAGCGCCTCTCGCTGCGGTCGTTCGTCTCTTGTCCGACGGGGAGTGCACGCATGCCTCTCGGCTTGGTGGACAAAAACGCCCTCACCCTGTTGGTGCAGTCAAGGGAGGCGGGACTTGTCCCCTCGTGAGGTACTCCTGGCCCAGGCCCGGTCCCATGCGTGAGGGGCCGTTTGGTTGTATGTGGCCGTGGAATGCGCAAGGGTTGCTCCGGTTGGGATAGAAGTGTCTGGGGCCTTCCGTGACCCTGGGTAGTCGTTGGATTCTGGCTCCCCTATGTGCCTCTGCCACGCCACTGTCCGCACCTCCACCACCCACCGTAGTCTTCCGTCTGGCCCTCTTTGCACACGTCAGCACCCCACCCCGGGCCCCAACTCGCTTGATACTCCCGTTCTGCTTTTTCAGCCCCCGACACCTACGGATGCAACGACACAGGCGGGAGTTGTCGGAGATGTCGTGACGGCTCCGTTGGCGCTGTATTCCTGAGTCTGCCAGGAGCCCGGGGACCAATCGCTAATGCTGTCGTGTCTGCGAGTCACGGGGCGGCCGTGCGCGGTTGCTCGCGCCTACGCTAAATTTTGCTCTGTCCGACGTTGCTCCCCAGAGCTTCGCGGACGGGCCCTCAGCCCCGTTTGTCTAGGACTCTCGTCGCTGCCCCGATTACTTCACTCGGTTGCCCTCCTTCACCCGTATGGACGAGCGCAGCACTGAGTGTTTTTCTCACAGACGATTCAGATCGTCAGATACTTCAGGTCCAGGTCCCATCTGCCCAAGCGAAGTTTCAGCTTCCACGCAGTTTCTGAAGTCGGCCGTTACGGATTTCTCCTTTGTGTCATGTGGTAGTATCCTTTGTCTTGCGTCACGTCCTCCGGTGTCGTGCCAAGTGGGACTGTGCCGCCTTGTGGTGTGTGGTACATCCATAGGATGGAGTAGTATTCAGCGGTGAAAGGATGCCATGAGGGGTTAGAGATTTAGGGTTCAGGCTCTGGGTCACGTTTAGGGTTAGGGCGGTTAGGGTTTGGGTCGTTGGGGTTAAGGTTAAGGGGTGTGGGGGGGGCTGGGTTTGGGGGGGTTTTGTGTTGGGGGTTTGGTGTTGGGGCGAGGGCGGTTTGGGTTGTGGTTAGGGTGTTGGCCTTGAGCTTAGGGGTCTGGGGCTAGGGTTCGGGGGTTTGGGGTCGGGGCAGGGGTGTTGGGGTTTTGGTTGGGGTTTTGGGGTGTTTAGGGTTGGGGGCTGGAGTGGTTGGGGTTCAGGGTTAGGTGGAGGGTTGATGAAAGTTCCGTTTTAGGTTTAGGGTTGAGGGTTAGGGCTTAGGGCTAGGGCTAGGGTTAGGGGTTATGGGTTGAGGTTAGGGTTAGGGTTAGAGTTAGTGCTCCAGGGGTTGGGTTTAGGGTTACGGGGTTTGAGCTTGGGGTTAGGGGGTTTGGCGGTTTGGCCTTAGGGGGTTGGGGTTAGGGTTAAGGTTAGGGCTTAGGGTCAGGATGCAGGGTCAGAATTCAGGGTCGAGGGTCGGGGTCAGCGGTCAGGCGTCGAGCTCGGGTGCTTAGGGTGTAGGCTCAGGGTTTTAGGGTTAGGCCTTTAGGGTTAGGGTTTTGGGGTTCAGGCTTTGGGTCATTGTTAGGGTTAGGGCGGTTAGGGTGAGGGTTGCTGGGCTTAGGATTGGGGGTTGGGCTTGGGCTTAGAGCTGGGGGTTGGGATTAGGGCTAGAGGTGTTGGGGTTAGCGTTAGCGGGTTGGGTTAGGGGTGTTGGGGAGGGGTTCAGGGCGTTGGGTGGTTAGAGTGCGGGGGTTGGGGGGATAGGGTTCAGTGTTAGGTTTTAGGGTCAGGGTCAAGTTCAGGGCTGAGGGTTAGGTTTTGGCTTTGGGGTTCGGGCCTAGGGCTGGGGTCAGGGCTTGGGGTTGGGGTGAGGGTTTCGGGTTAGGATTTAGGTTCCAGGTTTAGGTTCCGGGTCCGAGCCAGGGTCAGGGATCAGGGTCAGGGTCAAGGGTCGGCGGTTGGGGTCGAGTGGGTTAGGGTTTGGGGGTTAGCGGTTTATGGTTTCCTTTTGGCGACGTCCCCCCGGGCTCGATGAATAGATGTTTTCAGCGGCCCCTGAAGCGCCTCTCGCTGCGGTCGTTCGTCTCTTGTCCGACGGGGAGTGCACGCATGCCTCTCGGCTTGGTGGAGAAAAACGCCCTCACCATGTTGGTGCAGTCAAGGGAGGCGGGACTTGTCCCCTCGTGAGGTACTCCTGGCCCAGGCCCGGTCCCACGCGTGAGGGGCCGTTTGGTTGTATGTGGCCGTGGAATGCGCAAGGGTTGCTCCGGTTGGGATAGAAGTGTCTGGGGCCTTCCGTGACCCTGGGTAGTCGTTGGATTCTGGCTCCCCTATGTGCCCCTGCCACGCCACTGTCCGCACCTCCACCACCCACCGTAGTCTTCCGTCTGGCCCTCTTTGCACACGTCAGCACCCCACCCCGGGCCCCAACTCGCTTGATACTCCCGTTCTGCTTTTTCAGCCCCCGACACCTACGGATGCAACGACACAGGCGGGAGTTGTCGGAGATGTCGTGACGGCTCCGTTGGCGCTGTATTCCTGAGTCTGCCAGGAGCCCGGGGACCAATCGCTAATGCTGTCGTGTCTGCGAGTCACGGGGCGGCCGTGCGCGGTTGCTCGCGCCTACGCTAAATTTTGCTCTGTCCGACGTTGCTCCCCAGAGCTTCGCGGACGGGCCCTCAGCCCCGTTTGTCTAGGACTCTCGTCGCTGCCCCGATTACTTCACTCGGTTGCCCTCCTTCACCCGTATGGACGAGCGCAGCACTGAGTGTTTTTCTCACAGACGATTCAGATCGTCAGATACTTCAGGTCCAGGTCCCATCTGCCCAAGCGAAGTTTCAGCTTCCACGCAGTTTCTGAAGTCGGCCGTTACGGATCTCTCCTTTGTGTCATGTGGTAGTATCCTTTGTCTTGCGTCACGTCCTCCGGTGTCGTGCCAAGTCGGACTGTGCCGCCTTGTGGTGTGTGGTACATCCATAGGATGGAGTAGTATTCAGCGGTGAAAGGATGCCATGAGGGGTTAGAGATTTAGGGTTCAGGCTCTGGGTCACGTTTAGGGTTAGGGCGGTTAGGGTTTGGGTCGTTGGGGTTAAGGTTAAGGGGTGTGGGGGGGGCTGGGTTTGGGGGGGTTTTGTGTTGGGGGTTTGGTGTTGGGGCGAGGGCGGTTTGGGTTGTGGTTAGGATGTTGGCCTTGAGCTTAGGGGTCTGGGGCGAGGGTTCGGGGGTTTGGGGTCGGGGCAGGGGTGTTGGGGTTTTGGTTGGGGTTTTGGGGTGTTTAGGGTTGGGGGCTGGAGTGGTTGGGGTTCGGGGTTAGGTGGAGGGTTGATGAAAGTTCCGTTTTAGGTTTAGGGTTGAGGGTTAGGGCTTAGGGCTAGGGCTAGGGTTAGGGGTTATGGGTTGAGGTTAGGGTTAGGGTTAGAGTTAGTGCTCCGTGGGTTGGGTGTAGGGTTACGGGGGTTGAGCTTGGGGTTAGGGGGTTTGGCGGTTTGGCCTTAGGGGGTTGGGGTTGGGGTTAGGGTTAGGGCTTAGGGTCAGGATGCAGGGTCAGAATTCAGGGTCGAGGGTCGGGGTCAGCGGTCAGGCGTCGGGCTCGGGTGCTTAGGGTGTAGGCTCAGGGTTTTAGGGTTAGGTCTTTAGGGTTAGGTCTTTAGGGTTAGGGTTTTGGGGTTCAGGCTTTGGGTCATTGTTAGGGTTAGGGCGGTTAGGGTGAGGGTTGCTGGGCTTAGGATTGGGGGTTGGGCTTGGGCTTAGAGCTGGGGGTTGGGATTAGCGCTAGAGGTGTTGGGGTTAGCGTTAGCGGGTTGGGTTAGGGGTGTTGGGGAGGGGTTCAGGGCGTTGGGTGGTTAGAGTGCGGGGGTTGGGGGGATAGGGTTCAGTGTTAGGTTTTAGGGTCAGGGTCAAGTTCAGGGCTGAGGGTTAGGTTTTGGCTTTGGGGTTCGGGCCTAGGGCTGGGGTCAGGGCTTGGGGTTGGGGTGAGGGTTTCGGGTTAGGATTTAGGTTCCAGGTTTAGGTTCCGGGTCCGAGCCAGGGTCAGGGATCAGGGTCAGGGTCAAGGGTCGGCGGTTGGGGTCGAGTGGGTTAGGGTTTGGGGGTTAGCGGTTTATGGTTTCCTTTTGGCGACGTCCCCCCGGGCTCGATGAATAGATGTTTTCAGCGGCCCCTGAAGCGCCTCTCGCTGCGGTCGTTCGTCTCTTGTCCGACGGGGAGTGCACGCATGCCTCTCGGCTTGGTGGAGAAAAACGCCCTCACCATGTTGGTGCAGTCAAGGGAGGCGGGACTTGTCCCCTCGTGAGGTACTCCTGGCCCAGGCCCGGTCCCACGCGTGAGGGGCCGTTTGGTTGTATGTGGCCGTGGAATGCGCAAGGGTTGCTCCGGTTGGGATAGAAGTGTCTGGGGCCTTCCGTGACCCTGGGTAGTCGTTGGATTCTGGCTCCCCTATGTGCCCCTGCCACGCCACTGTCCGCACCTCCACCACCCACCGTAGTCTTCCGTCTGGCCCTCTTTGCACACGTCAGCACCCCACCCCGGGCCCCAACTCGCTTGATACTCCCGTTCTGCTTTTTCAGCCCCCGACACCTACGGATGCAACGACACAGGCGGGAGTTGTCGGAGATGTCGTGACGGCTCCGTTGGCGCTGTATTCCTGAGTCTGCCAGGAGCCCGGGGACCAATCGCTAATGCTGTCGTGTCTGCGAGTCACGGGGCGGCCGTGCGCGGTTGCTCGCGCCTACGCTAAATTTTGCTCTGTCCGACGTTGCTCCCCAGAGCTTCGCGGACGGGCCCTCAGCCCCGTTTGTCTAGGACTCTCGTCGCTGCCCCGATTACTTCACTCGGTTGCCCTCCTTCACCCGTATGGACGAGCGCAGCACTGAGTGTTTTTCTCACAGACGATTCAGATCGTCAGATACTTCAGGTCCAGGTCCCATCTGCCCAAGCGAAGTTTCAGCTTCCACGCAGTTTCTGAAGTCGGCCGTTACGGATCTCTCCTTTGTGTCATGTGGTAGTATCCTTTGTCTTGCGTCACGTCCTCCGGTGTCGTGCCAAGTGGGACTGTGCCGCCTTGTGGTGTGTGGTACATCCATAGGATGGAGTAGTATTCAGCGGTGAAAGGATGCCATGAGGGGTTAGAGATTTAGGGTTCAGGCTCTGGGTCACGTTTAGGGTTAGGGCGGTTAGGGTTTGGGTCGTTGGGGTTAAGGTTAAGGGGTGTGGGGGGGCTGGGTTTGGGGGGGTTTTGTGTTGGGGGTTTGGTGTTGGGGCGAGGGCGGTTTGGGTTGTGGTTAGGGTGTTGGCCTTGAGCTTAGGGGTCTGGGGCTAGGGTCCGGGGGTTTGGGGTCGGGGCAGGGGTGTTGGGGTTTTGGTTGGGGTTTTGGGGTGTTTAGGGTTGGGGGCTGGAGTGGTTGGGGTTCAGGGTTAGGTGGAGGGTTGATGAAAGTTCCGTTTTAGGTTTAGGGTTGAGGGTTAGGGCTTAGGGCTAGGGCTAGGGTTAGGGGTTATGGGTTGAGGTTAGGGTTAGGGTTAGAGTTAGTGCTCCGGGGGTTGGGTTTAGGGTTACGGGGTTTGAGCTTGGGGTTAGGGGGTTTGGCGGTTTGGCCTTAGGGGGTTGGGGTTGGGGTTAGGGTTAGGGCTTAGGGTCAGGATGCAGGGTCAGAATTCAGGGTCGAGGGTCGGGGTCAGCGGTCAGGCGTCGGGCTCAGGTGCTTAGGGTGTAGGCTCAGGGTTTTAGGGTTAGGCCTTTAGGGTTAGGGTTTTGGGGTTCAGGCTTTGGGTCATTGTTAGGGTTAGGGCGGTTAGGGTGAGGGTTGCTGGGCTTAGGATTGGGGGTTGGGCTGGGGCTTAGAGCTGGGTGTTGGGATTAGGGCTAGAGGTGTTGTTATTAGCGTTAGCGGGTTGGGTTAGGGGTGTTGGGGAGGGGTTCAGGGCGTTGGGTGGTTAGAGTGCGGGGGTTGGGGGGGTTAGGGTTCAGTGTTAGGTTTTAGGGTCAGGGTCAAGTTCAGGGCTGAGGGTTAGGTTTTGGCTTTGGGGTTCGGGCCTAGGGCTGGGGTCAGGGCTTGGGGTTGGGGTGAGGGTTTCGGGTTAGGATTTAGGTTCCAGGTTTAGGTTCCGGGTCCGAGCCAGGGTCAGGGATCAGGGTCAGGGTCAAGGGTCGGCGGTTGGGGTCGAGTGGGTTAGGGTTTGGGGGTTAGCGGTTTATGGTTTCCTTTTGGCGACGTCCCCCCGGGCTCGATGAATAGATGTTTTCAGCGGCCCCTGAAGCGCCTCTCGCTGCGGTCGTTCGTCTCTTGTCCGACGGGGATTGCACGCATGCCTCTCGGCTTGGTGGAGAAAAACGCCCTCACCCTGTTGGTGCAGTCAAGGGAGGCGGGACTTGTCCCCTCGTGAGGTACTCCTGGCCCAGGCCCGGTCCCACGCGTGAGGGGCCGTTTGGTTGTATGTGGCCGTGGAATGCGCAAGGGTTGCTCCGGTTGGGATAGAAGTGTCTGGGGCCTTCCGTGACCCTGGGTAGTCGTTGGATTCTGGCTCCCCTATGTGCCTCTGCCACGCCACTGTCCGCACCTCCACCACCCACCGTAGTCTTCCGTCTGGCCCTCTTTGCACACGTCAGCACCCCACCCCGGGCCCCAACTCGCTTGATACTCCCGTTCTGCTTTTTCAGCCCCCGACACCTACGGATGCAACGACACAGGCGGGAGTTGTCGGAGATGTCGTGACGGCTCCGTTGGCGCTGTATTCCTGAGTCTGCCAGGAGCCCGGGGACCAATCGCTAATGCTGTCGTGTCTGCGAGTCACGGGGCGGCCGTGCGCGGTTGCTCGCGCCTACGCTAAATTTTGCTCTGTCCGACGTTGCTCCCCAGAGCTTCGCGGACGGGCCCTCAGCCCCGTTTGTCTAGGACTCTCGTCGCTGCCCCGATTACTTCACTCGGTTGCCCTCCTTCACCCGTATGGACGAGCGCAGCACTGAGTGTTTTTCTCACAGACGATTCAGATCGTCAGATACTTCAGGTCCAGGTCCCATCTGCCCAAGCGAAGTTTCAGCTTCCACGCAGTTTCTGAAGTCGGCCTTTACGGATCTCTCCTTTGTGTCATGTGGTAGTATCCTTTGTCTTGCGTCACGTCCTCCGGTGTCGTGCCAAGTCGGACTGTGCCGCCTTGTGGTGTGTGGTACATCCATAGGATGGAGTAGTATTCAGCGGTGAAAGGATGCCATGAGGGGTTAGAGATTTAGGGTTCAGGCTCTGGGTCACGTTTAGGGTTAGGGCGGTTAGGGTTTGGGTCGTTGGGGTTAAGGTTAAGGGGTGTGGGGGGGGCTGGGTTTGGGGGGGTTTTGTGTTGGGGGTTTGGTGTTGGGGCGAGGGCGGTTTGGGTTGTGGTTAGGGTGTTGGCCTTGAGCTTAGGGGTCTGGGGCTAGGGTTCGGGGGTTTGGGGTCGGGGCAGGGGTGTTGGGGTTTTGGTTGGGGTTTTGGGGTGTTTAGGGTTGGGGGCTGGAGTGGTTGGGGTTCAGGGTTAGGTGGAGGGTTGATGAAAGTTCCGTTTTAGGTTTAGGGTTGAGGGTTAGGGCTTAGGGCTAGGGCTAGGGTTAGGGGTTATGGGTTGAGGTTAGGGTTAGGGTTAGAGTTAGTGCTCTGGGGGTTGGGTTTAGGGTTACGGGGTTTGAGCTTGGGGTTAGGGGGTTTGGCGGTTTGGCCTTAGGGGGTTGGGGTTGGGGTTAGGGTTAGGGCTTAGGGTCAGGATGCAGGGTCAGAATTCAGGGTCGAGGGTCGGGGTCAGCGGTCAGGCGTCGGGCTCGGGTGCTTAGGGTGTAGGCTCAGGGTTTTAGGGTTAGGCCTTTAGGGTTAGGGTTTTGGGGTTCAGGCTTTGGGTCATTGTTAGGGTTAGGGCGGTTAGGGTGAGGGTTGCTGGGCT
>NW_026975187.1:10000-12500 GCF_030014295.1 Loxodonta africana | reverse complement strand
CGACCGCCCCGGCCCCGCCGCCCCTGCGCGGCCGCCCCTTCCCTCCGGCCCCCCTCCCCGGCGTCCGCCCCCGCCCCTCGCTGACCTCCCCCGGCACCTTCGGGCCCTCGCCCGGCCTCCCCCTTCCCGCCCGCGAAACCGCGTCGTCCCGCCGTCGCCCCGGGCCCTCCGCGGCCCGGGGCCTGGGCCGCGCGGGTGCGGGGGGGACGGTGGCCGGCCTCCGAGCGCGCGCCCGTGTGGGTCGTCGCGGGGGTGAAGGGAAGAGGAGGGCGGTGTGTGCGTGTGCGGCCGGGAGGTGGGGGGAGCCGTAGGCGGGGTGGGCGGCCGCGCGCTGCGGGCGGCGGGTCCCCGGTGGCGGCGGCGCGGGGGGGCGCGCGTGGGCCCCTACCGTCCATCCCCCGCGTCACGGGCCGGCAGCGCCGCGGTCCCGCGCGTCCCCCGCGGGCGGCCGCGGCCGGGGATCCGCGTCGGGGGCGATGGCCGCGCCCCGCCCTCGCTCGCCACCCTGTCCAGGTACCTAGCGCGTCCCGGCGCGGAGGTTTAAAGACCCTCGGGGGGTCGCCCGTCCGCCGCGGTTCGTGGCGGCGGGCCCGCGGGGAGCGGCCGTGGGGGGGGGCCTGGCCCTCACCCCGTCTCTCCCCCGGCCTCCGCCCCCAGGCCGGGGGGCTCCGCGCCGCGCCCCGCTGCCGGCCGGGCGGCCGCCGGGAGGGGGAGCCCGGCGGCCGGTCGGACCGCGCGGGCCCGCGCGCGGGTGCCCCGTGTCGTTGGGGGTGGGAACCCCCGGGGCGCCTGTGGGGGCGTCCAGGCCCGCTCCTCCGGGGGCCGGGTGTGGACGGGCCCCTTGTCCGCGAATCCCTCCCGACCTTTCCCGAGTCGTGGTTCCGTCGTGTCTTCTGGCCGGCAGGAGGCGCCCCTCGGGGGATGTGTGCCGTGTCCAGGGCGGGGTCGCCTCCCTCCCTCCTCGCTGGGGGGGGGGGGAGGGCCCCGCGAATCCAAACTCGTACGACTCTTAGCGGTGGATCACTCGGCTCGTGCGTCGATGAAGAACGCAGCTAGCTGCGAGAATTAATGTGAATTGCAGGACACATTGATCATCGACACTTCGAACGCACTTGCGGCCCCGGGTTCCTCCCGGGGCTACGCCTGTCTGAGCGTCGCTTGACGATCAATCGCCCCCCCGGGGTTTGCCGCCGGCCAGCGTCTGGCCGGCCCTCCCTCCCCCGGGGGTGCGCGGCTGGGGGCTTCCTCGCAGGGGCTGGCCGGCCGGCCCGCCGCACGCCCGCGCCCAAGCCTGGGCGGCGGGAGGCGCGCGGGCGGCGGCCGGGTTCCCTACGACCCCCTAAGGACAGACCCGGTGGTGCCCCCGTCCGCCCCCCTTCCCTCCGCGGCGGCGGAGGAGGAGGAGGGGGGCCGGGGGCCGCCGCGCCCGCGAGAGAGAAGAGAGAGAAGCGAGGCGAGAGCTCGCGCCGGGGTCGTGGCTCGGGGGCCCTCCCTCGCGCCGCACGCGGCCTCGGGGTCACCCTGGCGACGGGGGGGGGTGTGTGCTCGCCGGGGGAAGGCGGTCCCGCGCCGCGCGGCGGGGGCCGGGGAGGGGCGACGGGGAGGGGAAGCGGCGTCCGCGTCCGGGGCGCCCCCGTCGGGCCGCCGCCTGCCCCCGGCGGTGGCCGCGGGGGACGTCCCGGCCGGCCTCCGTCTCCTCCGAGCCGCTCTTCCCCACGGTCCGCCGCGCGTCCGGGGCCCGCCGGCCTCCCGGCGGCCCCTTCCACCCCCCGTGCCTTGTCGGGACGCCTCCGCCGGGCGCGTGCGGGGGGCGGGGCTCCGCCCCAGGCCACGGGTGCCCCGGCGGGCGGCCCGCGGGACGCCGCGGTGTCGCCCGCCGATGCGCGCCTCCCCCCTGGGTCGTTCCCCCCCTCCATGCCGCGCCGGCGAGGCCCGGCCCGGCGGGGGCGCCGCCGGGGCGCCACCGGGCGCGCCGGCGCCCCCTGCAGGACCCCGCGGGCCGCCGGCTCGTGCCCCTCCCTCCCCGCCCCGCTTCCCGTCCCCGTCCGCCCGCCCCCGCCCGGCCCGCGTGGCGCCGGGGCGGGGCGGCGGGCGGGCGGGCCGGGCGTGCGTGGGCGGCGCGTGCTGCCCGCGGCCCTCCGGCACGCGTCCCTCTCCGTGTCGCGCGCTCTCTTCTCTTCCGCGCGGGCCCCCTGGCGTTGACGATCGCGTGGCCGGCCTCCCGTGAGCGCGGGCGCTCGCGCGGGCGGCGGCGGCGTTGGCGAGCGAGAAGACCCTCGTCGGGCTCCCGGTAGGGGGGTGGGCGCGGGCGCGCGGCGGCGCCCGGCCGCGCCCGGTGTGTCGTCGGCCGCGGGTGCGGGGGCGCCCCGCGGCCCCTCCCCGAGCGCGCCGCCGGCGCCGTGTGCGCCGCCTTTCCCCCCCCTCCGGTCCTCCGCCCGTCGCCGTTCCGCCTCGCGCGGCGCCGCCCGGGAGCCGGGCCCCCACGCCTTCCCGGCTCTCC
>NW_026975187.1:0-2500 GCF_030014295.1 Loxodonta africana | reverse complement strand
GTGGTGGGCGGTGGGGGGGTGGCGCCAGCGGTCCTCGGCGGCGGCGGGCCTAGCGCCGCCGGCACGTGCCCCTCCGGTTTCAGTCGGGACCGCCTCCGTGACGTCGAGGAGAGCTTCTCCACCCGTCTGTCCGAGGGCGCGGGGGTTCGGCGGACCGAGGGTGCCGTCGTCCCTCGACGACCGCCTTCGGGTCGCGCGCACACACACGCTCGGAGGCGCCCCGTCTCAACTGAAAGGAGTCGGCGGAGTAGAAACCGCGGCCCTCGAGACAGCTCCCTAACGCCGGGTGCGTGCGGCGGGGTGCTTTCTACACCCTACAGAAGGAAAACGCCTGTGGCCGGAGTTCTCGATGCCCGCCTTTCGACGCACCCTCTCGTCGCCTCGCTCCGTTTCCTAAGGCTCTCGTGACTCCTCCCGTTCTATTTCAGGGAGGCGCAGCTGAAGGGCTATCCGCTCCGCCCGTCCGTGAAGTTGAGCTTTCCCCCCGAGGGTGGCCGGAAGGGGGTGGGGGGGGCGCGTGAGCCAAAGGGTCTTGAAAACGCGGCGGCGGCGGTACCCCGCTTTCGGCTCTCGCCGATCCCACGCAGAGGCGGGGGCGCGGGCAGGTCCGCGCGCAGGTGCCCGTGCGAAGGTGCAGGCGCGTGCAGGCGCGGGCGCGCGCGCGCGCGCCCCTCGGGCAGGTACGTAGAGGCGGGCGCCCGCGCGTGCACACCCCTAGGCGTACGCACGCGCACGGACGCGCCCGTGTGGGCGCGCCCCCGCCTACGCGCGTGTACCCGCGCGGGTACGCACGGGCAGGCACGTGCGTACCGCCCGCCCGCGCACGGGCGCGTGCACGCGCCTGCGTGTCCGTATCTGCAGCCACGGGCGTGAGCGCGTGGGCGCCTACCGTCCTTCTTCTACCTAACGCCGTCACCGGGCTGGCTCGGCGTCCAGGTATGCCTGTCTCCTCCTCCCCTCCAATCCCCTCCCCTCCCCGTCCCCCTCCCCGCCCCCCTCCCCTCCCCTCCCCTCCCCCTCCCCCTCCCGTCCCTCCCCCCTCCCCCGTCCCCCTCCCCCTCCCCTCCCCTCGTCTCCCGTCCCCTCCCCCCTCCCCCTCCCCGTCCCTCCCCCCACCGCCTCCCCTCCCGCACCCCTCCCCCTCCCCTCCCCCTCGCCTCCCCTGCCCCCATCCCCCTCCCCTCCCCCACCCCTCCCGCCCACCCCCTCCCCCTCCCTCTGCCTGTCTCCTTCCTTTTCTGAAACCGGGTTTTCCTCTTCGAGAGCCGTTCCGCCCCTCGGGCGAAACCAACTCGCCGCGTACCGGAGACCGAGTGCAAAGACGGAGCCCCGGCGGCGCGGCGGCGGCGGCTCGGAGCTCGGCTGCCGACCGAGATCGTCGGCGGTTCGGATCCGCCGGCTCCTCCTTGGGAAGCCCGTGGGGCGGCTCGACTCTCTCCCCTAGGGCCGCTCCGAGTCCCGAGCCGCTCGACGGCACGCGACGGCAGCGGCGCCGCAGTCAGTTCTCTATCTAAACGGAAACGACGACGATGACGAACGTCAGTCTTCACCGCCACGCCCTACTCCCACCCGAGCACCGTTCCAACTCGGGTGTTTCTCTCCCTGTGGCGGGGGTCCCCCCCGACTGAGAAAAAATAAACCGCCCCCCGAGGACGGCCCGCGTTCGGAGCCTCTTGGTAGTAGCGCGCCTTCACGGGACGACGGCACGCGCGCCCGTCACCCGCTTCCCGGAAAGCTCCCCCCGCAGAGAGTCGCGAACTCGGGCGAAGACGGAGGAGTCCGCGTACCCGTCGCCCAAGGTTCAGCCATCGTCCGATTGGAAACCGGTGCCTTCCCGGTCCCGCCTCCCCGTCGATCGACGCCTCCCGGGGGTGGGATGGCTTCCAGCCGAACCAGCCTACCGTACCCTTCCCCTCCTACGTACCTCGGGAGGTCGGCTCGGACAGGGAGGGGCCCGTCAGATGTCCAGTCCGCCGTGAGCTTTCCACGACGACGGTCGGCCGGTCGGCCGGTCGGTCGGTCGGTCGTCCCGGAACACCCCGGTCGGGTCCGCGCGCGCGCGGCACGGGCTTCACACACCTCGCTCCTCTGGCTTCCCGGGAGACGCTCGCGGCACGGCGACGCGTGCAACGCGGGAACGGCGACGCTGCCCTCGGCCTTACCGTCCCCCCCCTCCAGCCGAATACGGCCCCGGCCCTCACCGCGGGCCGAGTTGGGGGGCTGGGGGTCGGGCCGGGGGGGGGGGGATCGGCGGCGGCGGCCCTCGTCGGCAGGCGGCGCTAGCGCCGCCGGCGTGCGGCCTTACGGTTCCCGTTGCGATTCCCCTCGTGGGCGCGGAGAAAAGCCTCTCCATCCGGCCAAGGGGGCGCCCGTTCGGCGGACCGAGGGCGACGACGGGGGGCTGCCCGTCCGCCTGAGCGCGCGCGCGCTCCCGCAGGCACAGGCGCGCGCGGGCGCAGGCACAGGCGCACAACGCTCAGACAAATACTATCTCTCTATG